>NC_046666.1:30346823-30349666 GCF_010883055.1 Belonocnema kinseyi
TCTAGTCGGGAGTGGTGCTGACTGAAAACAGATGATTTGGAGCGATTCGCGCGCCATCTGTTGGTCATTCTAAGGACTTATTGAACTACCCTCGTAGCAAATGCAGCGTTTCTACATCATTGATGAGGCATTTAGTACACCCTAATTAAGGCGATATATGGTTCTGCCGAAACATCCGGATTTAGCGGGACAGAAAAACAGGGCAGCATAAGCAGATAAGATGAAACTCATTCATTTTACTAGAAAAAAAAAGTTTCTTGACCCTAAAAGCCTTATGTCTTACGGTATGAAAGGCACATTTTTCAAATCCTCAGAGTATTTAGGAGTAATATTTTACTCTGAATTAAATTGGATCCCTATATTGATTCAAGCGGTGAAATGCTTTTGGAGAAGCATCCGAAGTATTAAAAGGAAACCAAAACAATAGTGCATTCTAAGAATTTTATACCTGCTACATGTACTAAGAGGACTAGAGAACTATTGGACATGGGCAGAAAGCAGATTAATGTCGAGTGATGCTTACTAGACACTGCCAAATAAGAAAAAACTTAAACAACATGAAGATTCGAGGCAACCCTCGTTAAAAAATAGATTTGAAAATTATCCGATGATGTACAAGCTGTCAAGAAATGCCGTTGTCGCTCAACAGCTACAAAGTTTATTTCACTACTATTGCTTGTATGAACAAAACTAAGCCGTCCAAATTCTTACCATAGTGGTAATGTGGCCTTAGCTTTTGATTGAAAGTTACAAGTACCTTTAAAAAACACAATCATTCACCGAAAAAAATTAAAATGTTGCAGGTAGTCGATTTAACAGAGTGAGTATGGTATGAACACACCAAACTAAAGGATACTTTCTCTCGTGAATTGCAGATATGTTTGGCACGTTACATGATCAAAACGAATGTTTGATATATTGTAATAATTTAGGAACATTCTCTTTTCAGGACCATTTCTATGACCAAGCGTATAATAAATTAATTCAAAAATTAATTAGCTAATTAACTCTATATTAAATTTTTTTGCAGAATTGGTTTGGCCACATAAAGAAAATGCGATTCATCATCTTCCCTTTCAACTATATAATATCCGCCAATTCGAAAGTTTCACGAGACCAAGTCGGATTTTTAATTTTCCAACAAGCCCAGAAGCATTAATTCAAGTAGCATTAGATCAGGATTGCAGTGACGTTATTGGAGTTTTCTTATATGAAATTTTACTTTCATTTGTTGCTCCTAGAGAAAATCCTCATCATAAAAGTGGTAGAGTTAAAATGCGCTTAAATGTTGAAGAAGCCAGCGTGATTGTACCAATCCATCAGGATGATCCTCTAAGTAGGCATTTCCAAAACATTTATAATTTATCAAATATATTTTTTGCGCATGTGAACAGAAATCACGAATGAAACAGCTTCAGCGTATTTAGCTAACCTTACGGCGGACAGTATCAGAGTACTTGACCTTGACTTTGAAAGATGATAGCGGTGTTTACAACTACCGAGTATGAATCTTGAATATGGTCGCACATAAAAAATATTACTTTACGAACCTTTAAGAGGTTTTCACTGTCTAGTGGCTCAAATAAATGCTAAATCGCTTAAGAATACTTTTGTAAAATATCAGATTATTCACTTTTTTCCCTAGCCTCTGTCAACGGAGAAAGTGAAGTGAATAAATAGTGCTGAATGATTTAAACTAAGCCCTACACTTTTAAAAGTAAAAGTGGGTGTTTTACAGGGCATCCGGTTAAAATTAAAATACATTCTGTCGGCTTATGTAACTCTAATTTTATAGAGTTTCCAATGTGTTGAAGAATTTGCGATGATTTTAATATCTTTGGTTTTTGTGATTTTTAATTTTGAAATAGCTTATTTTAGCCTCTCCAGATATAAAATTGTATTTAATAAGTCTCAAACATTTTTACTACGGACGACAGAAGCCCTTATAATTTCCATCGAAGACTTTCTCACCCTTTAGCACTTTCTATCGCATGCGGCCACACCTATCCCTTGCAACCCCCTTAGGTAAGTAATCTCATGGGACCATACTTATGGCATGGGACTAGGTGTTGTTAGTAACCGCTCTTGAAGAGTGGTATTGGTCGATGATTAGAGATGTTATTAACCATTGCTAGGGAATGTTACAGATCGCACCTTAAGGTTTCTGTTGTTCGTTTTAGGACGTTTTATTGATCGTTGCTAAGGGCTGTTGTAGTAGTAGTAGTAGATTTATTGAACACTCAGTTACAAATTTCATACAAAATTGCACATAAAATCAATAAATCAAAACACTTGTTGGGGATCCTTAGGTCTATGCAAGTGGAGATCCGAAAGTAGATTAGTAAAAACATTTGTAGTACAGTAATATGTGTATAAGTTGCACATTAGTACAAGTTAAGACAGTCTTTCGATTATATGTCGGACATAACTTCTCAGAGGTAGATCTGATCTAAAAGATATGCGCACGCAATTGTAAAATTTCATTAAGCATTTGTACATATTTCTTAATGGTGTTAGAATCATTAGACGACAAGATTGTTAACCATACATTTCTGGGGTCTTCATTGTCATTAATTGAAAAGTATTTACTGCGAATGTGATTATAAGCCGAACAGATGGCGAGAATATGTAAGGAGTCGTCAAATCCGAGTTTGCAAAATGCGCACAGTTCGGAACTCAGAGGAAGAACGAAACTCTGGTTTTTTGTGTAGATTTTTGGTACATGTCTGTTAAGTAGTCTAAACTGAGCGAAAATACGTTTGAAGTATATCGGCAAACGATGTAGTAAGTAAGACTGGGTTCCATGTTGCAGTGCAATACTCGGATAGATTTGAAGACTCCTT
>NC_046666.1:30349766-30364302 GCF_010883055.1 Belonocnema kinseyi
GTCTTGGGTACCGAGAACTTTCCATGCAATAAATTTTGTTTAGCCAAGACAATATCGAACAGAAGACCCGGTGAGACAGGGGCAACACTCCCACCTCCAATCTAACGGCGTAGTTGGGAGTATTACTGGGAAGAAGTAATAATTTTTTAAAAAACGATAGTTGGACTCTCTCAATGTAGTTCAAGTGACCGATGCTCCAGATCTGGGATCCATACAACAGCGTACTTAGACAAAGGCTTTGATACAATTTATTATAAGTCGGCCAAGAGTCTGCTTTCGTAACATAAATTGTTTTTATGGTCGCCCCAATAGTCGTGTTTGCAGAACTTACGAATTTTTTTGCGGCGGCAGTAAATGATAAAGAGCTGGTCATTGGGAGGCCCAGATATGTAACTTTCTTAAAAACTTCAATTCTGTCTTCTCCAAATTTAAAATATTTGAATTTCGGTTTCTTCTGTACATTTTTTTGAAAGATCATGATTTTAGTTTTGGTCACATTTACTGTTAGCCTTTTTTGCGCGCAGTACAATCGCAAAGCTTCCAGTTTTTGACTAAGTTCTATTGGAGTATCAGCGAGAAGTAAGATGTCATCTGCATAATCAAGTTTTTGTACTTCTGTTTTGCTATCGATGGAAAGGCCTCTGCATCCTTGATTTAAGAGAAAATCGCTAAAGTCACTTATGAAAAGTATGAATTGAAGAGAACTAAGAACCTCTCCCGGCATGACGCCTCGTGTGACCTTGACAGAAGACGTCGTTTCACCACCGGCTTTGATGCAGACAGATGCAGATTCATAAAAATTGCGTATAATGTTAATCATCTTTGTGCTTATGCCCAGCTCATGAAGTCTCTGCCACAACATTCCGTGACAAACAGAGTCAAATGCACCTTTAAAGTCTATGAAAGCAACATATACTGAACTATTGGGATAGCTAAGACGAATCTGTATTAGAGAAATAAGGGTAAATAAGTTGTCTAAACAGCTCCTCCCTTTTCTGAATCCCGACTGAGATTCTGGAATTAAATTTGCATCAGTTACCCATTTAGTCAGCCGACTACAAAGTATCTGTGTAAAAATGTTTGCTGTGCAGTTTACCAGTGTTATGGGCCAATAATTAGAAGGGTCATGTATGTCTCCTTTCTTAAACAACATGGACATTGTTAGATGACCCCAAGAGCTAGGCGTTATTTCAGTGGTCATGATACGATTAAATAGAATCTCAAGATACTGTAGCCAATTTTCAGGAAACCTTTTATAAAAACTGTAATTGACAAGATCGATGCCAGAGGCCTTTCCTTCTTTACATTTTGCTATGCTTTTCTTAATTTCTAACGCGGTTATGTAGGAGTCAAGAGTTGGATTGGAAATTTTTGGAATTCGTTGTTTTCTCTGAAGGTTTTCAAACTTGTTATAACCTTGTTCTATGCGATGTTATTTAATGATTTTTAAGAGTTAAAATTTTGCCTTCAAAATCTGTTTGAGGTTTCCGGTAAAAACGGAATCAGTAAGATGAGGGTTCTTAGTCATAAATTCATTACAGTTAATGAGAAAGCATATGCACTGTCTAAGATGAGAATTTTACAGTCCCTCATTAGCCCAGCTCCCTACTGTAAAAAGAGCTATTAGTGAAATGATCTCGAAGAAACATATGAAATATTAGAAAGGAATAAAAAAAATGGTTTATTCAGAAAATTTCATATCCGCTACATGTACTACGAAGATTAATGAACTCTCGAACATGGAGCGAAAGTAGATAAATGTCGAGAGATGCTTACTGAACCCTGACAAATGGGAAAAAACTTGATCAAAATAAAGATTGGAGACAACCTTCGTTGTCAAATAAACAAATTAAAAAATTTTCTGATGATGTACAAGCTGTCAAGAAATACCGATGTAGCTCATCAGCTAATAAGATCATTTCCCTACAGTTGTTTGTATAAATAACACCAAGACGGCATAATTTTTACCATTGTTATAATATGGCCTTAATTTTTTACTGAAAGTTAAAAGTACACACCAAACTAATCTTTCTCTGGTGATTCGCAAATATCTCTAGTGGCCTCCGCTAGAGGCAACGCGTAACATGCTTCCAGCTAGAAAAACTTTATCTCAGCTGCAACTAATCAGCTTGTTCAGTTTGTTCAGCGTATTCTCTAGTTAAATTATTCTTGATTTTTATTCACTGCAACAAAACGCATGTTTGACAAATTATAATAGTTTAGGGACTTTCTCTTTTTAATCTCATTTATATGTATTTAATACATTGGTAAATCGATGTGCTGAAAAATGGAACTTCTTCTTTATAAAAAAGCATTTTCAGATAATAAACGACAAACATTGTTCAAAAATAGCTATTTAAAGATATATTTCTTTCCGTATGGGACTGAGGCAATAATTGATCCGTTAGACGCATAGAACATGCTTAGGAATGCCAAAATCACATTAGGAGACTATTTTGAAGACACAACACTAGCCTGTCTAGGTTACATTATAGGTGTGTAGGAACAACCACAGGATTTCCTCGGGAGCGGGTGCTAATCTGAAAAATTGCACCCACTCTCAGCAAAATCGCGGTAAAAATTCAGCGCAAACCACGTCTCACGACCGTGAGATGGGTGGTTACAGCCTGTCACGGAATCAATACGATTCGGTAAAATTTTCGTGCATCCTAAGAACACGAAGCAACAGAAGGACTACCGCCTTCTGCATTTTTCCCGCAAGTGTTTCAGCTTATTGTTGATACGCAGGGATGCTTTTCAGGCTATTAACGAGTGAAAGATTGGCACCTTTAAGAGCGCCGATGATAAGGACGATTAGTTTAACAGAATACTCCGTGTACAATCGTTGAAACTTTCTTATACCTCTCTTTCTTTTCATTCTCCTTGGTCGAGAATATAAAGTTCCAGTATATGCGGCACTTCCCATTCTCGAAAATTGACACGATTTCCCTAGGAGTATTTAAAGGAGCGATAGTAAGGTTATTGCCGTAAGAGTGACCGAGATGATAATAAAGCACTCTTAGTACTGCATTGTGCCTTTGGATGTAGGTCGTTCCCGCATGAGTTGGACAACTAGATAGTATGTGAGCTAAATGCTCGAGGTGGGCATGGCAGGCCCAGCAGCTATCATCGGGATTGTCTTGGCTCAAAATGTGGCGACGGTATGTTAAGGTCGAAATGACACCGTCTGGACATTCCAAAATGAAACCCTCCGTACCAGACTTCAATCCGGGTGATTTAAGAAAAGCAAAAGTTAGTTCACACGACATTGACTGATCCTCCACATTTCTTCGGAAGATACCGTGCATCCTCTTTTCAAGGAGCTGTTCACGAAAGTTTTTCTCATGTGCTTTCTTAATCCGGGCTTTCAGGAGTAAGTACTCGAGATAGATAAGATTTGATGCATTTTGCTCAGCCCTAATACTGAAGTTAAGTCCGAGTGTTTCAGCAGCCTCCTCCGCTGCTTTGTATAGAAAGAGGGTTTCATCCATTTGCGACTCTATGCACTGTACCCAGAATAATCCTGTTCTGAAGACATTCAAGACTCAATGTTCCGGGACCAGATTGACGGCGTAAGATGTACAGTCGCGGAACAGAAGACTTTAAGATACATGCTTTTGTTCATGTGCATAACCTTTCTTGTCCCTATATCAAAGGATCTGAGCTCGTTCTTCGTCCATGGAACCACTTCAAATGATTAGAGTACTACTGGGACGGCAATCATGTTCGTTGCAGATACTTTGTTCCTCGCCGACAGTCCGGAAGATCAAATCTGCCAGATGAGACGTTTGTATTTGCTTCGGGGAGTATCCTTTATAGATGTATAGCGCTTCTATGGACGATCTCAATGTCTTCAGGAATGCCATTAAGTATTCCTCACTTCAAATAAACCTTGACGCATTTACCTTACCGAAATTTCATTCCAATTTTCTTAGTATATCGTTTGACAATCCCTAGAGCTAGATGTAGTTGGTTTTTGCTTTTAGCATAGATCTTAATATCGTCCATGTAAAATACATTAGTGACCTTTTACTTTCGATCTGCAAAATCCGCGAAAGTACCAGTCGGAATGGCGAAGTGCTCGAGATAGTGGCAATAATGTAAGGCAAAAGAGGAGTGGACTCACGGTGTCGCCCTGAAAGACACCTCTCTAAAAGGTGACCTTGTTTGTTGTGACACGATTTTTTCCAGATAAGATAGTAAATCTGGTTTTCCAAAGCGGAATCAATCTCTCTATGCAACTAAAAGTTTGCGGATGAACCTTTAAGCTTTCCAAAAGACAGATGATAAGTCTATGGGAGGTCGAATTGAAAGCTTTCCGGTAATCAATCTAGGCCATCGACAGGTCACGGTGGTAAAATGCTGCATCTTTGCAGACACATTTATCGATGAGCAGGTTCTCCCGACATCCCGCTACGCCTTTCTTTGAGCCTCCTTGTTCATACATTTCTTGCCACACAGGTTCAATTGCTCAAACAATCCTATCATTTAGGATAGCTGTGAATATCTTATACAGTGTGTTCAGACAAGTTATTGGCCTATAATTCTTTGGGTCAGCTAAGTTGCCTATTTGCGGCAGGAGTATTATGCGCCTTTCCACCAACAACTCCGGAATCGGCTCTTCCAACTTTAAATATGAGGTGAAAATATAGGCTGAACGCGGATGGGGTGAAGGAAACTTCTTCCACCAGAATGTTTTGATACAATCTGGTCACGGTGCGGAATAGTTCTACATCCCTCTTTATAATTTTTTCACCTCCTAGGTAGTGCTGGGTGAGCATTCTTTATCAGGTGTTAGGAGGGCATCACACAGCTCTTTGAAGCTATTTAAAATTTCTGAGTCTTCGTCCAGTCTATGCTGCACTTCGAAGACTTCTCTTCAAAACGCTTCGACCTTCTCTGATTTGGGCGGGTGGTCGACAGTAATTGAAGGGTCTTGGAGGAGTCGAGATGTGTCAGAGGAAAACTGTTGATTTTCTCTGACCCACCCCTCCCTCCGCTCTAGACTTCCCTTAGAGTCAGATAGTATCCGTATTCTCTTAACAATATGGTGCCTGATGGGCAGCAGCTTTGACTTTTTAAGTGTGTGATAACGGGTTTGGAGTTCGCGCGCGAACTTTCGAACCTTGGCGGTAAAATTCCTGCCGGATGTGATGTAGCCAATCACACACTGAATGCAGGACGCGTACTGTCTTGCCCAGCCTATCTTTATGGCAAGTCGATGCATTCGTCTTTTGTTCGTTGGTTTCTTTTTACAGTTCGCATCGGCCAAAGCTCTCGCTGCATTATACACACAATAATTGATAGCCCAGACGTCGGATTCTTTGCAAAATGTCCACGAAGCTCTTCATCCATTTCAGCTAGATCTTTAGGCTTGAGAGAAACCTTGGAGTTGATGTTTCTGCGGGTATTGAATCCATATTTACTGGCTCCCCCAGCTCTAGAGTGGTCAGCATTGTTGGCCGACTCATTGTCGGGAGCCCTGCGCGTTCCGTTGTTTTAAACCGCACTTACTACAACTATGTTTGGTTTTCACACCTCTGCTTGAGGGTTAATTCCTTCAGGACCACCCCCGGACAATTGTCCGCGACTGCCTATTTATTTTTGTAATCATATTCAGCAGAAACCCTTGGTACAGGGACCCTCTATCCGCAACCCGCGGACGCGTCATAGGCCCTTTGGTTTGATTCTGGAGGAATCAAAACCGAAATATATATAAAGATTGTGGTACTTGGTGGCCTTTAGATTGTATCTTTCTGAAGTTTTTAATTGTTGGTTTTTCAATACCCAAAATACAATCTACAATTGGTATGTTGTCTGTTTATTTTCTTTTGTTTTACGACGAATGTCACGTCTGGTTAAATATATTGAAATTGATTGTAGAATCGAATCCTTGTATGGATTTTGTGTGCTGTTGATTCACGTTCTCCATTATCCGTATTATTTTTGGGCTATTTATTTATAGTTTGTATTTTAAATTAGACTTATTTATAAGAATAAAGGTGTAACGGTGGTATTAATTGATAGTCTTTATTATTTTAAAGGCCAAAGGCTATTAATTCTTATCACATTTATGAATTTTATTTTTAATAATCCGTCAAATTCGAAAAACAAGTTATATATCTGATATATTATTGCGAATTTAGTATCTGCGAAGCAAAGTTATGACATTAAAATATAATTTAGAGTGACAAATTGGTCATTTCATGCTACATATCTTGAAATATTTTTGAGAATATTTAGTAGTTTCACTCCTATCTCAATTCTTTCAAGGAGGATTTCTGTTATAAAAAAAAATTAGGCACTTGATTGGTATTGTCTTTTTCTCATTCGCGCTTTTGCCTAATTATATTGTAAGTAAAATAATAGCGCTGTAATTATAGGGCAATAATGCTGTGCAGTATTTTTTTAGGGCTAAGACAGTAATTATAATTAGTATTTTATTTTTCCCGAATACAAAGATCTCCCTTGCTGACAAGGGTCGACATCAGCATCAATTACACTTTTTCTGTGAAACAAAAACTATATTCTATTAACATATTTAATAACTAAATTAGTAAGTAAATTTCGATTTGATTTGTCTTGTTACAGAACTAGTTTGGCCACATGAAGACGACGCAATTCATCCTCCTCCCATTTAACTGTATAATATTCGCCAGTTTGAAAGTTTAATGATTCCAGATCGGATTTTTAATTTACCAATAGGCCAAGAAGCATTTAGCCAAGTAGAATTAGATCAGGATCGCAGTCACATAATTGGAATAGTCGTACATGATTATTTACTTCCATTTTTTGTGCCTAGAGAGGATCTTGATAATAGAAGTGGAAGACTGAAAATGCGCTTAGATGGCGAAGAAGCCAGAGTGACTGTACCAATACGTAGGTATGATCCTCTGCATATGCGTTTCGCGCATGTAAACTGAAATCAAGAATGCTTTAACTATATCAACTGGTTGACCCATTAATAATTAACCTTGATTTATATGGTGATGGCGCCATCCACAACTGTTGGTTATTTATCTCAAACATAGTGATAAAATTTAACTGACGTCAGATAATTTTAGCTTTTAATTGTTGGCAGCGTTTTTATCCAAATACATACCAATAATAACTGGGGACTTACTGCAAATGTAACATGCTCAAAAATTAAACAAATTATTTCATGAACCAGTAAAAACTTTTCAATGTTTGGTGGCTCAAAAAGCAGACAAAAAACTCAGGCTCACATCAAGCAGAATTTAGTAAGATTTTCAACCATTTTCCCTAGAAAAATTTGTCTCCATATTCTGGACCTCTTAAAGTTAAGGCTACCATTTAACAGGTCATCATGTTGGTGGTATGATACTATCGCCGGCAATGTACCTCTTCGTATAAAGCTTAGCGTACTTTAAAAAATGGTAAACTTTTCTCTTTAATGACAATGTTAAACTACTTTGCGTCTAAAGGACAAGGTGCTCGCTCAGTAGGACAAACTAAAAAAGCGCCATCTCGGATAGCGAAGAACAATGTTTAAAAATTCTATATAAATTTTGGAAACACTATCAGTTTTTAACAAGTCACCCGGTTGAAGGTACGATACTATCTGTCGGTCTGTGTGCCTCTTATTATATAAAATTTCAAGTATGTTTATGAATCTACAATGATTTTTAAATCTTCGGTGTTTGTGTTTTTCTCAAATTTTCTTGTAACTTTGAATCAGTTTTGAAAATAAAATACCTTCTAGCAGATAAACGTTTATTTTTTGGCCTGCTGGCCTCAAAAAATTGACTTGCTTACATTTCCACTTTTTATAGAATTTTCTTACAACTACCTCTTAACAATTAACATCCATCTACACATTATCTTTCAGCCGCTCGCTTTTATCGCCTAGCCTTCCTTGCTTTGCATCGCCTCAAACGCATGTCGCTACATTTGCCTTGCGTTGCCAGCCTCTGCCTCGGCAGAGGTCTCCTTCCTTCTTTTCTTCTTCATCTTATTCAACACCTCCTTCACCCACGCTACTGCCCCTTTGTCATTCATTTCCTACAACAATGCCTCCATGCTTATCTCACTTTTTCCACGTCTTCACATTCCTTCAACTGGAAACTGGCGATTATTCGCCGTGTTCCTAAAATATCTAACCCTACCTCTCCTAGAGATTTCCGTCATATATCCATCCTATATTCCTTGTATAAACCTTTCGAACGCTTTGTCAATCAGAAATTTACTTAAAACATTGAAACAAATAATGTAATTGATCCAATGCTATCTAGGTTCCACGCCAGGCATAGCACACTTATAGTCTCACTTAAAATAACTTCTGACCTTAATCTCACAACTGACCGAAGGCAAATAATGGTTGTCGTCCTTTTTTACTTTTCTAAGTCGTTTAATACAGTTAACCATAATCTACTATTGACTAGGCTCAAACTGTTCCACCTCTCTAACATAAGTGCCAAATCGTTTGAATCGTACTTTACTAATCGGTCTAAAAGAGTTAAAATTAGCAATGGATTATTCAAAGTATTAAAGTGTGTAAATCATTTAAAACAAAGCAGCCGTCTTACGTTGGGACGGGAATTTACTCCCTGCCCGCACTGGCAGTGAGAAATTGCGTCGATTGCCCGTTGCCATCAGCGTTGAAGGTGAAGAAATCTTTCTCGGAGTCACGGAAGCTGAATCAGGGACGGTGAAAGATAAAGCTAATGCTATGTATGAAACAGTTGCAAAGTGGGACTTGCTTGATGAGGTACAAGCTTTCTGCTGCGATACGACAGCTTCAAGCACTGGAAAATACAACAGTGTTTGTAAGTTACTAGAGGATGCCTTGGAGCGTGATATTATGATTTTTTCTTGTCGTCGTCATATGGCTGAAATATACCTGAAAGCGGCATTTGAAACCAAATTTGAGAAAATGACGGGTCCGAAGTTTCCGTTTTATTAAACATTTCAAGATTCCCGGAGTTTAATCGATCTTTCAAAATTCCAGCCTGGAATAAAAGACTGGCTTGTGAAAAAAATTCTCCGAGGTAAAGTACGTGAAAGAAGAGTTTCGAAGAGTTTCGTTTCGCGTTCCAGGAGAAATCCACCAGGCTAGGAGGATAGCAAAAGCCTTGTATATCTTGACAATATTTTTGTTTCGATAAGTGTACCCTCGTTCTTCTAGTGACCCAATCTGTTGCCGAGAAATTGGTGTATTCCTAGTGCAAGTATATGTATGTTAAAATAAGGTTTATTGCACCTCTTGCTGCCAAGGTGCTAAAAGAAGACCTTCAAATGTTGAAATCGATGCACTTCTTCGTAAAGCAAAGTCAAGAAATTTGCACTGCCGTTTTAGACAAGTTGAGCGGACATATTTGGTATCTTGTAGCTAGAACTGCTGCATTAGCTTTCTTCGATGATGGGATTCCAGCCATGACAAAAAACTTAATGGTGCAGGATTTATTGTAGAAATACAAGAAAAGTATATTAAACTATAAGCGTATTGAAGGAAACACGTACAAGGAACTGCTAAATAAAAAAATCTATTACTTTATTTCCAAAGATTCAAATCAATTCTTCACAGTTTTCCGGATAGAAACATCCTTTTTCAAGAAGATGCTTCACACTGGATGAAAAATGAAGCCTATGGAAAAGGAAACAAAATTGTTAATCAACTCAAAGTAGTCAACGAAATTGCAGAGACAGCCGTCAAATTGATGTCTGATTTGAACAATGTGTTAAGGAGAAATGAGGAAAAAAAAATTATCAAATTTCTTTTTTCGGATTTGGAATGAAATGGGGGGCGCAACATATTACTTAATATAGAGAAAGAGGAGGTCTTCTTAACTTCGCCAGAACAAGACAATTCTTTATGTGTAATTTGCTTGATAGCCTATTTAGTAAGAATTATCCGCAATATCTTTTTAATCTTTTTCATTTTATTCACAACGATCAACCGACACATTTCAAACTACTTGAAAGGAAAAAAATATATTAAAAATGCGGCCACACCGTATTGTAAAATGCAAAGGTCTTTTATTATTCGTGCTGCTCGTCTTTGGAACAAAATACCTATAATAATTAGAAATGCACTTTCTCTATGTCACTTTAGAAAACTACTTTTTGGTTACTTATTTAACACATAAAATCCTACCCTTACAAATACTCATACATAGTTCCCTTTAAACCTTGACGTTCTTATTCTCTCCTCCCCTTCTGCCTTCCCTCTCACCATTCTATTCTTTTTAACCCTCTTATATACCTTCGCTCCTTCATTGTGCATCCTTCTCACTCGATTGATCTGCAATCTATTCGTTCTTAAATTCGTTTCCCTTTCCACATTCATCTTCGCGCCCTACGTCTGTTCCCATTTTCCACCAGCACTCCCTAACAATAAAGTTCGATGTATTCGTTGTCAGCTTTAGGGTCCTCTTTCCATACCTCTCCTGTATCCTATTTACCTCCTCACGCTCATTAGGATTTTCAATTTACCAACGAACCCAACATACTTTATTCAAGTAAAATAAGATGAGGATCACAGTCACATCATTGAAATGGTCGTATATGATGAGTTATTTTCATTTTTTGAGCCTAAAGAGTATCTTGATAATAGAAGTAAGAGGGTGAAACTATGCTTAGATGGTGAAGAAGCCAGCGTGACTGTACCAATCCATAAGGATAATCCTCGGTATAGGCAGTAACAAAGAGATCATAATTTAACAAACATATGGCCTCATAGCACATAAAACTATATGCACATTACCGATTAAAGTAAATGATATATTTCCTTTCCTTTAAAGTGCGCAGAAGAAACTGGGCGTGAAAATGTTTCAAATAATTATTAATTCGGGGTAATGTCAGCTAGAATAAGTGTAATGTCAGTCAGGGTGATTGATGAGTGTGTAAGATATGTCTGACGTTAACCTGGAAGAGGGTAATCTACAGGCGAATTCCCGTTGAGAAAAAAAAAACTTAAAGTTTTTATTACAGGAATCTTTGCATGTCAATGGTTAATTAGAACCCTTGAAATAATTTCCAGGTGCATATTTATTGAAAGTGCGAAATAGGTGCTTGCACTTTTCACGATGTATGGACGCGCCCTTAGAAAAGGACAGGTCAGTTTTCCTTTTCTTTATATTTGCTGTTTAACTTCTGATGGCAACTTCATGATTCATGACAATATTTTTATCGTTTAAGTTATTCACTCATATATGTATATTTATAAATAAAAAATATTAGCAAAATTTTACGATTAGAATATGAGCATATTGTATTGTGGAGTTAAAAAGTACAAACAAACAATTTATAATTATTTAAATTCTACATTAGTGAAAAAGGTATTCCTTCCTTTGAATTTGCAAATATAAAGGTAAATTAATGTCTGTGTACTTCACAGTACAAAATTGTCATATTTTTACCTTAAATTTTTGCTAATATTTTTTCATTTGTAAATATAGTTACGTAAATAAATAACGTAAACGATACAAATATACTTAAAAATCATAAATTTGCAATCAGAAATGAAACAGGAAATAGAAGGAAAAGGAAAATTGACCTGTGCAATATTCCTGTAGTTGACAGGAAAATAATTAATTTTAGAGATTTAACGAATAGATTCTGCTGTGACAATAATCTTTGAAAATTTGCTCGCCGAAACTTTATTTTGTATTTTTTCATAGAACCTACTAACTTTATAGACCATGGAAAATTTTAAGCATTGTTTCTGCTGTCAAAATTATTTTGGCGAATAAAGTATTCTGAGTTCTCATCATTTTACACTGCACCTGTATATTACCCTTTACCAGGGTAATGTCAGGCATTTACCCCGAATTAATGTTTAACTGCAACATTTATTACTCCCAGTTTTTTCTATCTATGTAAGACGGGTTTTGATAAAAAAGTATATGTAGTTTTTCTCTTTTTTATGAAAATATTGCAAAATTACTTTTTGTCTGAATGATAAGGTCCTATCTTAGTAGCACGAAATAAAAAAGTGCTATCTCGGGTGACGAGGAAAAAATATTAAAAACCTCATATAAATGGTGTTGGAAACACCAGCGCCCTCTAAAGTAGGGAACCATTACATTTAGTTTTCCGAGATAACAATTCATCATTTGCAAACGTCGATACATAGCGATCATTCTGTTATATAACATCTGCGTCTTTTCAAAAATCTGCGGTGTTCTATATTAATTTTCGATGATTATTACTGTTTTGTCTATCCAGGATTTCTTTTAATTTTAAAAAAATTTAACAAATACATTCTCATAATGTTTCGATAAGCTTCAGCAGTTCTCGAGATAAGCTTTATATAATCAGAGAGAATAATGCAAAATTTAGGATTTTACGCAACCGGTGACATTTAAAAGACTAACAATTTTTTGCACCAGATTGAAAGACATACATTGTAGCATTTGCCGTTCTTATCTTACAGTGAAAATAAGAACAAGATAATTTATACACAGTAAGTTTTTGAGATATGATTTATCTAAAGTTACAGAAAAATGGTGTGAACAATTGGAAACTACAAGCATCCGACGAGGAATAATTTTTATCTACCTTATTAAAAAATTATCTACCGTCAGAATAATTGTAATTCTCAATTGTTTACAGCGTTTTTATCTAACTTCAGATAAATAATATTTTGGACATTTACTGTGTATAAGAGATTTCAGAAATTTATTAATTCAAATGATATGATTATAAAAAAATTGGTGTTATTTTGCTGCTCTGATAATAGGGTGACAACCACTTGCAATTTAAAAATTCCGAACAATCTTTTAACTTAACCACTTTCAGACTATAATTATATGTTTTGTGTTTTTAGGCTTTTCTCAAACAAAATCAAAGAAAAAATTTGATGAGAAAGAGAAGTTCTTCATATTTGTGAGATATTTCTGATACCTTCAAGCTTTGTAAGATGATTTATGACGAAAAACGGGAGTGGTGGGAAAATATTTTAAAATAGCCTAAAGTAGTTTTTGAATGACCCCTGATTATCCCTAAATTAGGAATTCTTTCTTTTATTATTAATAATATGATCAGAATCTTCTTTGGATGAAAACAGGGATCGAAATCTTTTAGGTTGAAACCAGATTCAAAGGTTTTCTTAAGATCCCCTGAAATATAAGGGCTTAAGATTCCTGTTTTAACTTAATATTGTCCAACATACTTCGCTTTCATACGGGACCGTCACCAGTTATCCGAAAGCCTGCAAATAATAAAACATTAATAATAATACTCTACAAGTACATAGAGAGGTACATTTGATTTGTGTATGAATTAAAAAGTTGCTTTTAAATTAAAATTAATAATTAAGCATTTTTTCTATATAATATTTCGTACAAAATTTTCTTTAACGCTACAAATTAATTTTGTCTGATATAACAGGGGAGGGTATTTTGAAGCGCTAAAGTTAAAATCATATAAAATTTAATAGCTGTCATTCATTCTACATTAAAAAATTCATGTTTTGTATTGAATTTTTAAATTGAAGTTCTAGTTTCTTATCTAAATTATACATGATAAAAAATCTAACTTATTATTGGGACTTCACAGCGACGCGGTGTAGCCGCAAATTTTTAAAATACAAACATAATTCACAATAAAAATTACGATAATAATATAATTACACTTGTATAACACTCCGTCAGAAGTAAATTTATTTTGTTTTAAGAAAATGAGGTGCACGGTTGGCATTTTGTGTTTGACATTACTAGCTTCCCCGAGTCCCATTGGTAAATATGTTAGTATAGGTATAACTAAAAGTACTAATCATTGTTAATTTTTTAACTTGGAGACTTTTTTGAAAAAGATGTTCATGGTTTGAAAACAAAATTAATTTAAATTAAATAAATTCAATAATTTTAAGTTATAGACTTATGAAATCTGGGATAATCTAGTTTATTCCTAAAAAGGGTTTAGGAATTCATACTCATTGGATTCAAGGAAATAACAAAACAAATAATATCAATACCAAACTAACATTGATTGGAGAATTCTGGATTTCTGCTGAAATTATGAAGGTGAAATTGAAGTTTATTTATTTAGACATTGCACTTAGTCTGGCCTATGCTGAATTTCATTTGTCACAAATTAAGTAATGAAATCCTAAGCAGTCAAGAATGAAAAAGAATTTAGAAAAGACTAAAGGTATAAGAATTATGGTAGTAGAAGTTGCGTAAGAAATACGAGGGTAGTTCAATAAGTCCTTAGAATGACCAACAGATGGCGCGCGAATCGCTCCAAATCATCTGTTTTCAGTCAGCACCACTCCCGACTAGATATATGGTGCAGTCACAGTCCACATCTTCTGAGTTTACGTGTTTTTATAACCAATTGAAAAAAAAAATTCTTCGTTAAGAAAAATGGAAAAAAACGAGTTCAGAGCGCTAATCAAACATTTTCATTTAAAGGGTTTAACTCCATATGAGATAAAAAATGAATTGGACTCAGTTCATGGCACATCTTCCCTTGCCTCAGCAACGGTTTATAACTGGGTAAATGAATTTAAGCGTGGTCGTACATCAATAAGTGACGAACCACGTTCAGGAAGGCCCGTAGAAGCAAGTACTCT
>NC_046666.1:30364402-30389768 GCF_010883055.1 Belonocnema kinseyi
AGTGTATAGAGCTCCAAGGAGATTATGTTGAAAAATAAAAAAAAATGTACCTAAAAAAAATTGTTTTTATACTTCATTCTAAGGACTTATTGAACTACCCTCCTAAACAGGAATGAATAGTCGGCTTTAGAACATTCGAGTTGAAAGAATAGCGAGTAACTTGTTGGAAAATAAATTCTCTTTTTGCTTCTGTACACCCATTTTCCATAGAAATTTTGTCAGAATGTCGTTATAATAAAATGAGAATTACGGAGATAAATTCGATTATCGAAACCGGATCTGTGGATAGTTTAATATCCAGAGGATTTATAATTAGAAATTATCGTGACTTTAGGGGATTAAGGCTTGAAAAAAAAACAAAGTTATAATTTATCATAATCTTGAATGCGAAATTGTTGCCAAATTCTCTTTTTATAACGGTCGATAATAAAATCTTGCGTTTCAGGTTTATTGCTCTGGTAGGATTGTTGTTAGCGGGTATACTCAGAACTAAGTTTCTGACCAGAGCACAGTAAATCTGTCCAGAATTCAAATTTGTATAGATGCTTGTCTATTAAGAAGAATTAATCTCTAGAGCTTACCTAAAAAGCAAATAATTAAAATTGATTAAACCTTAGAATTATCCACAGATTCCAAGTCAATGATGATATGAGTGAACCTCAGCTCTAATCAAAAATCAATAATGCAACAGTATCAACTACATTCCTCCTGTAAAATAAAAACTATGATTTGTTACATTTATTGAATAATTAATGCAATAATTAATGTTCTATTTCAATTTCCTTTTTGCAGATTTAGTTTGGCCACATGGTGACAGCGCGATTCATCCTCTTCCCCTTCAACTATATAATATTCGCCTATATGAAAGCTTAAGTTTCTATAGGAGTCCTCCGATTTTTATTTTACCAACAGACCCAGACGCATTCATCCAAGTAGCATTAGATCAAGATTGCAGTCACATCATTGGAATGGTCTATTGTTATCTTTTACTTCCATTTATTGCTCCCAGAGAGGATCTGAATAATAGAAATGGTAGAGTTAAAATGCGCTTAGATGGCGAAGAGGCTAGAGTGACTGTGCCAATCCATAGAAATGATCCTCTGAATAGGCAGTTCCTAAGACCTTACTACAATTTAACAAACATACGTTTTGCGCACGTAAATGAAAATCATTAATGATTCAACTAGAGCATATATAGCTAATACTAACGACGGATCCACATAAACATTATTATTATTTCATGAACCCGTAAAGGTTTTTTAACGTTTACTGGCTCAAACAAAAGATAAATCGCTGAGGATCACTTTTGTAAAATATTAAATTAATAGATTTATTTGTCTAGCTCCTGCCAAGGGAGGAATTTGAAATACCACGTGACACCAAATGATTTCAACTAGGGCTCAGAACATTTTAAATTCAAGGTCAGTTTTCAACAGGTCACCCGGTTGCTGTAATGATACTATCTGTCCATTTATGTACCTCTTATTATTTAAAGTTTCTAGTGTGTTTATGAATAAGCAATCATTTTGATATCTTCGGCGTTTGTGTTTTGCTTTAAGGCTCTTGTAACTTTGAATCAATTTTGAAAAGAAAATACCTTCTAACAAATACTAATTTTTATTGTGAAATAACTTACTTTATCCCTTCTAGATATAATATTTTATCTGATAAGTCTGAAACATTTGTCCTACTCCTGTCTTTTAAGATATAATACACATTTAATTATCATACAATCATTATTAATTTCTGTAAATCAAAAAAATGCTTTAGAGAGTTGCGTTGATTGATGCTTAAGATGTTATTACCCACTGCTAGCGGATTTTACAAACAGTTCCTAAATGTCATTATTGTTGGGTCTTAGGAGGTTCTATTGATCGTTGCTAGGGATTCTTCTTATCCGTTGATTGGGAAAACAGTTAGATGTTTCTAGGAAGTTATATTGATCGTTGCTTATGGTTTTTCAAACATTTTTAAGGGTTGTTATTACCCGATTTCAAGGAGTGTTATTGACTGTTAGAAACTGTGGACCCTAACAATTTTGTTGTATTAATCCTACATAAGGGTTGTTATTGGTAGCCTCATGGAAGTCTTATAGATCATTCTTAAAGTTTGCTATTAAGCGTTGCTTAGTGACGGGAAAATCAAAAAGATTTATTTACATCTTAATCGGCTATGCAACTCGTTTTTCCTTTGGATTATCGTATCTTACATCGCTTAGCCAGAAAGTAGAAATTTGTAGTTTTTAAAAGACTTTTCACATTCGAAAACAAAATGATGTATCTCATAAAAAATGGCTCAGAAAACAGTTTTAGATCCTTTTGAGCTAAGAAAAATTTTCTTGACACCTTATGGAGCTCATCTTTTGGTGCTGTAAAATGAAAATTTTCGTTTTTTAAAAGCATTTCCAGAATATGAAACCACAAATGTTAGTCAAAGATTGCTCGTTGGGGGCCTCGTCCTTCCATTGTAGGTTTTAAAAGAGTGTGTCAAGGGACAATCTAATGGAATAATTCCTCAGAAAGTAACCATTCTCAACATTGATGATAACGTCAAGAAACAAAAAGCGAAGTAGAATCCATTTTTTCAGAATCTGTGAACACAAAACTTCAAAATTTTATGAAATACGAGAAAGTCAATTTCCAGATAAAATCAACACCTTCCTATTGATATAAGATAGTACAAATAATAATAATGACAATTTGTAAAATCTTAATTAAGAACAAACTCAAGAGAGAACTGTCAGTAAAAAAGGTGTGCAGGATGGTTCAAAGAAGATTTCGAAATGCTTTTCTGTTTATTAAAATAGTAGCTTATATACTGCTAAATTTTTAATTCTAGGGCGCCATTCATTTTTCTAGTATATATTACATAATTTAATATATCATAATAATCCTTTGTTTCGGAATATCATTTATTGATAAAATTTTTAATTAAATTACCTACAAAAGATAGAATATCTGTTACCTCATTTGGTATTAACTTGTGGTCAGATTTTCGATAAATTTAGTGTGTGAAGATCTGCTAATGGTATTTATTTATTACATAAAGTTTTAATTTTCTTTAATGACTGGAACATTAGCTTTCTGCTTTAATTTTTTGTTTCTATAAAATCATTTTGCTTTGTTCTAAAAGTAACTTTATTTATTATAAATGTGTAATTTTATTTTTAGGTTTTGTAGATTGTTAACGAGGCCTTTATAAACGAAACTTTATCAGAAATTTCGACTTGCAAAATCTTGTATCGAAAATATTTAAGTTTTTCTTAGTATTCAAATTGTGTTTTACGTTTATGAAAGGTAATAAATGTTTTAGTTTCATTAAAAATAATTGATAGAAAAAATTTCCTATATTTAAGTTTCAGCAGAAATCGTACCGAATTCCTTCACACCGGGTGATCCGATGGCTTTTGATTGTTTGCAGTAACTCCGGGGACCAATTAGGAATGAAAGTAAAATTAATTTAAATATTTATCTTATGATGGAAATTGATCTTTGGTTTCTACCTATTTTCATATTTTTCCAGTTGTATGTCTTCAAAAATACTAAACTAAACCGTCACGACGCGCCACCGCCGCCAAAAAGCAAACAAGGTGGCCCGCTTTCCAGCGCCGTCAAAAATTTCTCAAATCGCCGCCGCCGGTCAAAACTCTGTCGACGCTACCCTCTGATTTGATAGGTTGTGAGTTATCCTGTTCGCCAATTTGAGAAACGCGGTTTTGAGAATAATTCTAACCCTTGGGCGCCATACTTTCAATGCACAAAGAAACTATAGATGGAGTTCTGTTTTTACAACGAATGTCACCTGTGGTTTATTAGGTCTAAGTTAAGTATAGAATTCATGTATGTGTTCTGTGTGCCAGTGATTCATGTTCTCCATTAAGATTTGTTGCGATCTTCGACCAGTTATTTATGATCTGTTTTTCAAATTAGACTGATTTATTAGAATAAAGGTAGTATTGATGGTATTATTTGATGGCACTTGTGCTTTTACAGACCATTAGATTATAAATCCCATATATTCTTGCGAAATCAGTGTCAGCAAAGCAGAGTTACCAAATGCAAATATAATTTCAAATGACGATTGAGGCAGTTTATGCTACATATCTTAACACATTGTCAAACATATTCAATAGTTAGAATCTTATCCTAATTCTTTAAAGGTAGATTGCTTTTATTTTAAGAAAATGAGGCACCTAATTGGTATTATCTTTTTCTCATTAGCGATTTTCCCTAATCAAATTGGTAAGTAAAATAATAGAGCTATAATTAAAGCTGCACTATTCTTTGCAGTGATTTTCAGAGCTAAATTAATTATTATATTTCGTATTTTATTTCTCATTCGTACAAAGAACACCTTTGCTGGCGATGGTTGAGATCATCAGTATCGTGATCCTTTAGTTGTATGAGTTAGCTTTAGATACAAGCACGAATCTCAAACTTCGATCTTATCATTCTGATAATAAACTCTTTATGCCTGATGGATTAATTACATTTTTGTGTGAAACAAAAACTACGTTCAATTGCATAAATTTAACAATTAATTCAATAATTAATTTACTATTTAAGTTTTAATCTTGCAGAATCAGTTTGGCCTCATAAGGAAGACGCAGTTCATCCTCCTCCTATTCAACTATATAATATTCGCCAGTTTGAAAGTTTAATGAGGCCAGGACGGATCTTCAATTTGCCAATAGGCCCACAAGATTTTATTCAAGTAGCATTAGATCAAGATCGCAGTCACATTATTGGACTGGTTGTATATAATCATTTACTTCCATTTGTTGCTCTTCGAGAAGATCTTGATAATAGAACAGGAAGAGTAAAAATGCGCTTAGATGGTGAAGAAGCCAGAGTCACTGTACCAATCCATAAGGAAGATCCTTTGTATAGGCAGTTTCTAAGGCCTTATCATTTATCAAATATGCGTTTCGCACATGTAAACTAAAATAAAGAATGCATCAACTGTAGCATATGTATTTTCAAATTCTTTTCAACGTTTCCACAACATAGATCGCTGTGGATCAATTTTGTAAGATATCTTATTATTAAACTTATTTTCCAAACTTCTTGCAAGAGACAACAACTAAGACTCATATCAAGCAGAATTTACAAAGATTTCAAACAATTTGTCCTCGAAATATTTTTGTCTATATTCTGGACCTTTCAAAGTGTAGGCTAACTTTTAATAAGTACCCCGGTTCGTGGTTTGATACTATTGTCGATAGCGTACCTCTTTTTATAACGTTTTGTACATGTTATAAAATTGTCAACTTAATTCTTTCATATAAATTCGTTTTAATATTGTGCAAAATGATATGGATCACTTTTTTCAAACATGTAATACAAGTTTTAATTTGTAAAAAGACTAAATAATTTCTGTCTTTTATGTCAATCGTTGCTAAACTACTTTGTGTCTAAATGACAAGGCGCAGTAGAATCAAATAAAAAAGCGCCATTTAGTATAGCGAAGAATAAAGCTTGAAAATCCTACATAAATATTCGAAACACCAGCGCCCTCGCAAGCAGGAAACCATTTTTTTTGGTTTGCCGAGATAGGTTTTCTTCATTTATCTATTATATAACATTTCGCGAGTTTTAAAAAATTTGCAGTGCGAGGTCACTCTTGAATCACTCTTAAGCCACTCTTAAAGCATCCTTATTGAAAAATCCGACGTAGGATGCGACATCAGCAACAGCTCCGAAAAATATGCAGCAAAAGAGTTCGAAAACAATACCAGAAACGATACAGCAAATAATATTATTATTTAACTAAGTTTATATTCTGTATAACTTATCACAATTATCATGATAAAAGTGAGTTGCAGGGAATGGTAGGCGAAAATTATAGGCAAAAGAAATATGGTTTAAAAAAATTTATTTCATCATGCAAATAATTATGAAATACTAATAATACTAATAATATTAAATTACATTTTTCAAATGCAAAGCCTCTTTCTATAGTTATTTCGTCGGTCAATTAACATTTTCGTATTTATTTTGCGTGTGTGTGAACTCTACGGGTTAAAATATTGGCCACTATAATTAGAATGATAGTTATATTGACCGTTTGATAGATTTTAATTTATCTGCTATACCATCAGAGATTGTACCTAACCGACAGTAGATCAACCCTCCAAACCGTGAGGGCAGAGAATCTAAAGAATATCGATCAAGAACTTTTGTGGTTCGATTCCCAATGGAGTGAAGATGGAGTACGATCTTTTTTTCAAGAAATAATTTTAATTTGAAAATATTATTTTCCGTCTAGTCTTATTAAGAAGTTAAGCATTTTCTGTTATTGAAGATTCTTAACTTTATCGATATTGTGTAGACTTTCTGCCTTCACGGTTTAGTGGGTTGCTCTACTATCGGTAAGGTGAAATCTCTGATGATATAGCAGATAAATTAAAAAATAATTACTTGTATTATTAACACCTAGCTAAAAATTACCGTTATTTTCTTGACTTAGATTCTGATCCCTCTAATAGCTTGATTGGAAAAGCACCTGATAGGAAATCAGAAGGTTTGTGGTTCGATTCCCAATGGACTGAAGATGGAGTAGGATCTTTTTTTCAAGAAATAATTTTAAGAAATAAAAGTTACATACATATTTCTCAATAAAACAGTGATAAACATTTATTGATCTTCATTGAATAAAAATACAAGTTAAACGCTAAAAGAGAAATTATTATTAAAATATATTTTAATTGGATTGCATACCTTTTTACTATTTTCTTTCTTTAAGGCGTTAAAAACTGTCGAAAAATTTTCTAATTGCCATTCTATCAATCATTGATATTTTCCCTCTAAAATACTAAAAAAAATTTGAAGTACAGCCCTACCCTGAAGTACGTCATCCACCTCTTGAGCCACCTCTTGTGCGCAGTATGCTGGAAACGGCTCACGCACGAGCCGTCCGTGCACACACACACGCACACACACACACATTCTCAGCGCCAACCAATCACGTCCGATCTGTCGCGTTGCTGCGGTACGAACTGGCTACGTACCGTTCACATATCGGACCGCTCAAACGAGTATAACTCTCAAAAATTTTCTTCAAAAAAATCAAAATTGTAACTTCCTAGAAGGATCGCCCTAGCCATTAGTAATACGTAAAAACAAGAAAAACATTTTCGGTATCATGGTCAAACAAGTATGACGAAAATGAAAATCCGTGAATAAGTTTATTGAATATATATGGTATATTGTACAAAAATATACAAGATTGTCCAATTATTAACAAAGATTAGCTTTTATGAAAATCAGAATGAACCTTTTTGTAAGGACAAGGATAAACTCGAAGTTATAAACCGCTTGCCTCGGAGTCATACAAATTCAACTCAAGAGATAAATTGATGTCTCCAAGACATAGAAAACTTGTCTTCAAGACATCAATTGAATTCGGGCTCCATATTAAATGTGAGACATGCTCAAGTCGAAATTTTTGACTTCAGCATGTCTTGATTGGGGGAAAGTTAAGTCGAACTCAAGTCGAAGCATTTTTACTCGGATAATTGTGGATTCCATTTTTTTGTTATGTATAATATAAGCTTATTATTGCATAAAATGAAAAAATTCGAATGTAAATGAAATCGTTCAAAATCAACAGCTAAAGAAATAAAATCATAAGTTGAGTCAAACGCAGTGCGCCGTTGAGAGATGAAACTATGGGATGCGTGTCGAATAAGGAAACATAGTATTCATTTTTATTTAATAAAATAGAAAAATTTTAGACATTGAATATTATCAATCAAAATTGTTTAGAATTAAAAGTTAAAGTGAATTCAATTCAAAAACGCAACTTTAGCAGCTATATTAACAACAACAAAACTTTTTCTCAAGGGTCCATTCCCCTCCAACAAATTAACTTGCAAATCAAAAAATTAAAGAAGCTGAATAAAAATATCATCGCGCGTTTTACATAACGTTCTACAATCAAATTTTTCAAAAGTTAATGATTATTCTTTATTGATTGATTATTAATTTTCTTTCATTCGTCAATAATTAGTGTTACAGATAGGTCATAAATAATTTCGGTACGCATAATAATAATTTTTTAAATTGAAGAATCTATTATTTGGAAAGAAATTCACAATTAAAATGTGCATAGAAATTATTTTGGGGACATTACGATTTCCAATCTGGTACAGTGATTATCTTTTTTTTTGTTAAAAATGTAACAGTTCTATTTAAAAATGTAGGACTCAATAATAATTAATGTAATAATTTTCCAAGATTGTGTATCTCCGGAACATTTAGCTGGATCCTCAGCCATTTTTTAGACGAAAAGTCAACTATTTGGTTTGAAATTTATGTATTCTGTTGATAACTCGTCCTTTTTTTGGTAAAAAATTAATCTTTTGCTTAGAAAATTCATTTTTTATTTATTTTCAAATCTAATTATATGGTTGAAATTTTAACTGCTTTATAAATATTTTTTAAATTAATTTTATTAAGTAGAAAATTATCTATACAGTTTAAAGATTCGTTAATTTAGATCAAAATTCATCTGTTATAGTCCACAATTTTTCTTTTTTATTTGATAATTCAACGTTTTCTGTAACATTTTTTCTAGGTGTCAGGATTTTGGTGAAATATAAATATTTTTGGTTATAAATGTATTTCTTTTGATTCAATTTTTTGATTCAAAAGTAATCTTTTTTTAGTTGAAAATTCAACTATTTGCTTAAAAATTCATGTATTTTTTGAAAATTAATGTTCTTGGTTGAAAACTGATCCTTCTCGTTGCGAATTCAGCTGTTTTATTTATGTTATTGATTATATTGATTTATTGATTGAAATATATTTTATTGGTTGAAATTTCATACTTTTCGTTCAAGATTCCTCTGCCTGGGTAAAAAATTGATCTTTTTGGCTAGATGTTCAACCATCTATTTAAAAATTCATTTTTTGTAGAAAAAATTAATAATTTTCGTTGAAATTCTCAACTTTTAGGTTGAAAATTCATCTTTTTGCTTGAAGATTTATCATTCGGGTAGAATTTTATTTTTTTCTAATTTATATTTTTAAGTTCAAAACTAAAGTTTAAATTTAAATTTAAAATATAACATTTGTCTTTTTAGTTGAAAATTCGACTTTCTTGGTAGCAAATTATTCTTTTTGGTTGAAGATTCATCATTTTAGTAGAAAATTAATATTTTTCTCGTTGAAAATTAATTTTTTTAACTATTAACTATCTAACTATTAACTATCTTAACTATTCGAATTTTTGTTTGAAATTAACCGTTTTTAGTTTAGTTTGTGTTTGACAGGTTAGACGTTTTATTTAAAGAAAAAAATTTCTGATAATATCCCGGTAATTTCCTAGTTTTTTCCTGGTACCCAAACATTTTTCACGGTCAATGATATTTAAAAAATCGAACACCAAACATAAAAATTGTTCCATTCAAAGCAATAATAAAAACTGAGCTATGAATCAAAGCGCTCAAAGTAAAACTCTTGAATTTTAAACTTTGAAAATTTTAGGGTAAAAGTTGTTTCATTTAATTAGATGCAGTTTAACTGCCAAATTAAAAATTTTAAACTTTTATAAAGTACAGAGTTCAAAGATTAAGATTCAGTTTCAAAAATGTTAATCCACGTTATAATTTTCAATGCTCTCAATTGAAGAATCAATCAATGAATTTAAAAATGTTCGAAATTGTACCATTTCAAACAATTTTAATTTCTAATTTTAGCTCAGAATTCGTTAAAAATTAAAAATTCCCTGTTTAAATTCACAATTTTAATTCTTTTCGAAAAATTTCCGTTTTATATCCATAATATAATTTCATTTCATTAAGAAAATTCTTTATTTCCAATCCAAAATAAAGTTGTTTTGAGAAAATCCCTGTTCAAATCAAGAATGTTAATTTTTTCAAAAATTCTCCATTTTAACTACGAATTAGAATTTTTTGAAAAAATTCCCTGTTCCAATTCATAATTTAAATTTTTCTGTGAAATTCCCTGTTCCAACTCATAATTTAAATTTTTCTCTGAAATTCCCTGCTCCAATTCATAATTTTTATTTGTCGGACTTTTCATTTGCACTCTATATTATAATGTGCGAAAACTAAGCTGACTCGAAATTTCAGATGTAACAATAAATTATTCAAAAATCAAACACTGTTGCAAATTGATAATTATAATGCATTGACAACGATGCCCGCAAAATAAAGAGAAAAATCCGTTATTATAAATATTTCAAATAAGCCTATAATTAATATGGATAATGCCAATTTTCACTCATAAGAATTATAATCAAAAAGAGACATAGCCAAATAAATAAACAATACGACATATTTTTATTGTATTCAATTTCTAAACATGAAATTTGATCTCTTTTGTTGAAAATATCAACCATGACACTTTTTTGTTGAGAATTCCGATTTTCGAAAATCATCTTTAATGGTAGAAAGAATTAAAATTATAATTATTAAAATTTTTTTTTAATTTGTATCTGAAATATCGTTTTATTTCGATCGTAAAAGATGTTGTATTAAAAATATTACAACATGCAACTGCTGATATTAGAATGTTAATCGTCACTGGAAATGTAAAAAAGACCAACAAAATGGTCAATAAATTATGCACAGTAAGCGGAGGGTAGGGGAGGGCGGAAAAATTGTAGTGTTACTTTTTTTGAAATTTTGGTTCCTAATGCACTGCTACAAATAATAAGCCGATCTTACTGAAAAGAAACTCAATTCTAATTAAGACTTTCTCCATAAAATCCATTTTTCGCTTTGTCCACATAGTAATTTTGTCTATTCAATGAAACAATTTTCCTTTTTAAGAAATTTATTCTTAATTGATCACTGGGTTTATAAATGAATAATTCACGATAATTTTGACAGGGTTCGTCAGATTGGTTTTCTGACCCCTTCATGCTAGAATATTGTTAAAACACCAATATATGAACAAGTACAACCAACAAAAAGAAACAGATTTTTCCTTTTTTCCCCTGAAATTATTTAAAGTAAAATGTTTACCTGATGACTTAAATAAACGTTTCAAATTTAAAATAAAAAAAAAATTTCAACTAGTCATAAATTAAAATTCGTTGTTAGCAAATCGTCTGTGAGTAGAAGGCAATGACTGGTTGTCATTAGAAGCTAAGGGGTTATTTATACTAAGAAGCACGTACTTTCAGGAACTGATCTCATATCACGTGTCAAAATAAATATCGTAAGCAAGAAATTATGATTTTAAATTAAGAATTACTGGATTGTATATGTGATTCAAAGTATGAATATCCTCCTTTTTGTTATTACTATTTTTGTTGTTCTTAATATATAACATTTGGGAAATAAGACGTTTATTCCAGTTAGAATCAAAATCAAGAATTTTAGTATTAACCCAAACAAAGTCATAGGTATATATCCTTCGATGTGCATTCATAACAAATTCATTTTTCTTATTATTCATGTATTCATTTATACGCATTTTTGACATTCTTTTGGTTTTGCCCACATAAGAAGCAAAGCAGTTTCTACAGGGATATATATTATGAGAATGTTATTTTATTTACAAAAAAATGAAATCAATACCTACCTTCGGCACTATATCTTCCGGACACTAAAATTCAAGAACTAATTCTCTAAAGTTAGGTTGGGCGCCAGGCTCTCCTCAGCCACTCAAAACATCAAAAATCCCAAATAACAATAGTCTTCAGCAAAATCTCAAAAGCCATAAAATTCTACAACATAACTCAATAACTGCAAAATTTGGCAACAAATCCCAATATGACACCTTAATCCCCATTAGATATAGTTTAACGGAACAGAATATGCTATCTCAGCCCTGAAAATTTAGTTAATGGTAGAGGGGGTGGTAGACGGTAAAAAAATGGAAGAAATCCCTAAATCCAAATAAAACAAGATCAGTTAAAATCTCAATATTACAAATGGCAAGTGGTTTATTGACCTTGAATATACATTAATTCAGAAAAACTAACATAACCTCTCAGCATACATTTTTGGAGTTTAATTCTAAGTCACAGTCTTAATGAAAATGTGTAAACGTACTATTGGTTAATGACGGTACTCTGAAAGGGGGCACAAAATTAGAATTAAGGGTAACAAGGGAGTAAGCGTAATTATGAGGAGGTAGTCATATTGTATAGAGGTTGTTGTAGAAAAATAACGATTAAAAGGGGTAATTAAAAAAAGGAAAAGAAAGTGGGGTATCCGAGTGTTTAACAATAACCATAGGGAGTAGACATATTGAAGGTCCACCATTTCAAGAGGGGATAACCAAAATCAAAGAAAAAGAGCTAATAATAACCCAGCAAAAGAGGTTAATCAATTCAAAAACCAAAAAAAGGGGTGGTCATAATCCACAGATTCATCAAAGATGGGGAGTGGTCATAATTATCAAAGTTAAGGGGTGGTCATAATCAGAGAAGGGATGTTCATAGCTCATAAATTCATCAAAGACGAGGGATGGTCATAATTATCAAAGTCAAGGGGTGGTCATAGTCAAAAGCTTGATCAAAGATAGGGAATCGTCATAATTATCAAAGTTATTCAAATAAAGGGATGGTCATATTTAGACGCAAAGGGGTAGTCAAAAATAAAAAATGAGGGATGGTCATATTCACAAAAAAAGCGAATCAGAGTTTCGTTAATGAACATCAAATAAAATTACCACATTCAATAATCAGATGGGGAGATCACAAAAACAATATTACACGTTAAGAAAAATCAGAATATTCAGAAATAATCGTTCCTGAAATAAATCAGGTGGCGAAATAGAGCGTGGCACATAATATATTAAGTAGAACCAGATATATTCATAGCAATAAAACAACAGGTCAAAAAAGCACATTCGAGCAATATTTAAATTACCCAAAAATCAATCGTAACAAAAGAATAACATCATTAAATGGCATAACCATTCTTAGGGTCTCTGAGACAAATTTCGACTCTACAATCAGATTCAGTCATCGACCCACACCTCTGACACATGTCATCGAGTTCAAAAAGTTAGATTCTAAGAGAAAATACGATCCATACTCAAAAAAGTTAAAGGAAATTCCAAAACCCCACATCCAAAAATAAAGCTTCAACAAAATGTAATCGCGTCAACACTAGAGGAAACCCAAAAGGAAAAAGAGCAAATTGCCACGTGTCCAGTACATTTTCGTTTCCCGACTGAGTCGAATTAATACATTGAATCTTACCGGAGAAATCTTGTGGAGTAGATCCTAGCGATGATTCTCCTCAGAATCCCCTTATTCTCCTCGAATTATCCTCTAAGAATTTGGAAACGTCTATGGAAAATGCCTCGTATCTCTCTCCTGCGCGAACACCACCTCGGGAAAAACCAACGGACAATGAGAACGATTCTCGACGTGCTTCCAGCTCGTTCCTTTTCTCGCCTTCTCCTTCCTGTCGCTCATGAGCTGATTGGCTGGAGTTGGCGGGACAGCAGGCAATGTGTTGTAGTGGACTTCAGTGCCGACTACTAGGGTGCTAGCGGTCCCCGTGGTCTTTTCTATTCTCCTTATGTCACGATTTTGTCCTACCAAACGTATTATAATCTATGGATAATTATTCTCCTTACTCTCCGGTAAGACCCTTTGGCTACAGCCTGAAGTTCAAATTCATCCTGTCATCAGCAATAGATCTCCTCGGGTACCAGTAATCCCAACAGTAATAGCCCGAGCCTGGGCTAAAGAGCACCCACTAGTCATGCCGGGGATATAAGAATGAAAACTTCTTAGCAGAAGTATTGTAGAGTTCCACGCCAGGTGGAGAAGTCGAATTTGGAATTTTTGAAACAGTCTAGAATATTCCTCAAATCCAGTCGGCATATCAACAAAAGTCTTCTTGAGGGGTGACGTACTCGTTAAAACATTGGTTAATAGTCCATGTTACGGCGGGAAAATTTGAATAATTTGAAGCTCCACACGTTGCCCATTGTTGTACAACTCTGGTTCTCTACGTGTCCTTTAGACGAGACGTTTTGTCAAATTTTTTTTTATTTATGGTAAACTGACTTTTGGTTGACGGGCCAAAAATTGTTTTCGCACAGATTTATTCTGTTTGGGTCAAAAATTTACTTTCTGTTTACGGATTTTAATTTGTTGTTTACTCAAATTTATCGGATAATGATTATTAGGCAATATGTGGGTAATAATTTCCAAATTTTTAGCGTGAAATTTTTTGTGCGATAACATCATTGCCCTGTCAACAAGGTTGAAAACAATGTTCTTTTTACTTGGGTTGGATGATCCGAAAAATAGTTGATCGTTCTGTTTGATAAAGAAGGTTTTTGGTACCAATTAGTAATAATGTTATTATTTTCTCTTATAAGAGAAATGTCTAAAAAATGTTGAATATATTTTCTTCAAACTTAAAGGTGAATTGCATATTTTTATTGTAGGAATTAGAAATATGGGTACTTAATTGAATATGATCCCTTTTGACACACAAGATAGTATCGTCCAGGTATCTAAAATAAAAGGGAAGATGTATATTGTATTTTTCTTTTAATTTTTTCAAACAACTATTCGCCACATCATCCATAATCATACCCAAAAGTAAATGTGAAATGAATAAACCCATCGCAATGCCATGAATTTGTTGGTAGAAATTACCATTGAAAACGAAATAAGTATTGTCATATAGAAATTTTATACCACTTCTTATATCATCGAAAGGGATTTTGCAATTGCTTTGAATATCGTGAAATCTTCTGTCAAGGCTCTCCATCACGAATGAAGACGGGACATTAGTAAATAAAAAACTGACATTTAAGGACATAAAATGTGGTCACTATCAGTTACTAAATTATTTAATTTTTCTTTCAAATCAAGTTTATTTTTAATGTTGGAAATAGGAGTGTTCATACCATTTTTTAGATCGTTACATATAACTTTAGCTAAAACATGAGTCGGACTATTTATCAATGAAATTATAGGATGAAGTAGTATGTCCTTCTTATGGATTTTGGGCAAGCCGTAACCTTTAGCTATTGTAGTGTTAGTCAGACTTAAATCATTGTTATGATATTTAAATTATAACAAATTATTATCATTCAAATTTTTTAATATTCTTGAGGTATTTTCTTGTAATTTCTTAAACGGGTTATTATATATTCTGATAGAAGTCTTACAAACTAGTAAAAGATCATGCATTTTTTTAAAAGTCTATTCTGTTCATGCAAACCGTTAAATTTCCCTTATCTGCAATTGTGAAAAGGATATTAAAATTCTTTTGGATAAGCAATTCTGTTGTTTTCAATTTTTTGGCAAAAGACCTTTCTTCGATAGCTATGTGAGTATCTTGATTCTTAATATTACAAATGTTATTCGTCACTTTATTCCTTATTTCGTTTTTAATGGAATCATTTATGTCTAACGATTGTAGTGATATTTCCAATTTTTTTATGGTATTGATCACATCTCTTATTGATCGAATACTATCTTGTGTATCAAAAGGGATCATATTCAATTAATTATCCACAGTTTTCATTCCTACAATAAAAATTTGCAATTCACCTTTGAGCTGGAAGAAAATAATATTCTACATTTTTTACACATTTTTCTTATAAGAAAATGTAATAAAATCATTACTAATTGGTACCAAAAACTTTCTTTATCAAACAGAACGATCAACTATTTTTCGGGTCATCGAACCTAAATAAAAAAGAACATTGTTTTGAACTTTGTTGACGGGGCAATGATGTTATCGCACAAAAAATTTCACGCGCAAAATTTGAAAGTTATTACCCAAATATTGCTTAATACTGATTATCCGATAAATTTTATTAAACAACAAATTAAAATCCGTAAACAAAAGTAAATTTCTGTCCTGAACATAATAACTTTGAGCGAAAAACAATTATTGGACCGTCAACCAAAAGTCAGCTTACCATTCATAAAAAATTTTTTTGACAAAAATTCTCGTCTTCTAAAAAAACTTAATATATCTAGAATTCCATTGCTAAAATCTTCCTTGTCATCTACTATTAGACTATGCAAGGATAAGACTGAAAAATGGTAAGAAGCCAACGTTATTTACAAAATTCCCTGTAAAAACTGCTTTTCTCCTTATGTGGGCGAAACCAAAAGAATGTTAAAAATGCGTATAAATGAACACATTTTTAATAAGAAAAATTAATTTTTTTTTATGAATGCACATCGTAGGATATATAACCATGAATTTGTTTGGGTTTATACTAAAATTCTTGATTTTGAGTCCAACTGGAATAAACGTCTTATTTCCGACATGTTATATATTAAGAGCAACAAAAATAGTATTAACAAAAAAAAAGGATATTAATACTTTGAATCAAATGTACAAGCCAGTAATTCTTAATTTAAAATCGTAATTTCTTTTTTATGAGATTTATTTTGACACGTGATATCAGATCAGTTTCTGAAAGTACGTGCTTCTTAATATAAATACCCCCTTAGCTTCTAATGACAACCAGTCATTGCCTTCTCCCCACAGACGATGTGTTAACAACAAATTTAAATTTCTGACTAGTTGAAATTTTTCAACTTTTTCTTTTATTTTAAATGTGAAAAGTTTATTTAAGTTATTAGGTAAACATTTTATTTAAAAACGATTTCGGGGGAAAAAAATAGAAAATCTGTTTCTGTTTTTTGGTTGTACTTGTTTATATCTTGGTGTTTTAATAAAATTCTAGCCTGAAGAGGTCAGAAAACCAATCTGACGAAACGTTGCAAAATTGTCGTAAATTATTCATTTATACCAAAACAATTTTCCGTTAAAGCACACATGCATTTGAACTCTGACGTACATAATTTAATGAAGAGAACTAAAGCATCACAAATCATGTTACGTTTTAATCTTGCTCCTTGTCTTATTTGAATGTATGATGTGGAGGATTGTTGTTTAGACGGAATACTCTGAAATTCATCAAGATTTCGCGACGGGCACCTACTGGAGTTTCAGCAGTTTCTTGTCTAGTCATTAAGGCACAGATGCCGCTTCTCATGTTCACTTTCACCCGTCTTATACCGTTGCCACTATATAAACCAGCAAGACAATCACTACTTTCCAATATTGCCAAGGCCTCGCCATTGACTGTTGATAATACAATTTGTTCATGGTTTGTAATGGGTGCAAATTTATTATCACCTATGCGTAATTTAATTGTGTCATTGTAAGGAAAAGTGTATCTTCGAAGTGAGAGTTGTCGGTTCGGATTCTTAATAGGAATAAGATGAATAAATTCAAGTTCTTCAAGATCATATCCATTTCCGTCAGAAGAAGTAATTCTGGTAGGTGGCGCAATACACCTGGCAGGGGGAGACCTGGGCCTGACATGAACAGGAGGCTCGACAGTGGACCTCTCAGGTGAGTGTGTTCTTTCAGAAGTAGATGAAGAAGGTCTGCTACGAGGAACATTAGGAATAGGTTCGCCATTGGGTAAAAACTCGAACTGGGAACTTAACTCTGCAAGAAGAAACAGAGGATTACATCTTTTTACATTCCTATCATTTATCAAGAGTACATTCGTATATTATGAATGCTTTGTATAATACTTAACTCGATGAGTCTGAACGGAGATATGTAATTATTTTGTAAGATTAAAGCCTTGTTTTCCGGCCCATTATAATGTAACAAAATGAGGGCCTACTCACTGAGAAATCTGGAAATCTTAAACCTATGAATATAGCAGTCTCAATCGAATTTGCACAGAGAGTGCTAAGATTTATTTGGGATTGATAAGAGTCCCTAGATTTTTAAAACTCCTAAGATCGGTACTCTCGAGGAGAAATCAGAGTTGGTTAAGGATATATGATACTTAGAAAATTCTCGATTCTACCAGTTTCTGGTTCCCCTGGCTTTTTTCCAGACTAATAAATATTTTGTCTGAAAAATTTGGGACACGATAGAGAAGATGCTAACGGACGTCCCCGGGCTCTTTTGTCGGTTAATAAGAAAAATTTTACTTTGCTAAATTTGATTCACTTGTCCCGTGTAGAAATTTGTTCATGGACCTGAGCGGGCCCAAGTCTGGAAAAACTACGCTCTGGCCTGGCGATAAAGCCTGGACAAGCTAGAATGAATCGCTAAATATGGACGGAACCTAGCTCGATCGCCAGACTTGATCGCCGAGCCTAGTCCTGGCTTGACTCTAGGTTATTATCAATGCCGCAGAGCGCCATTTTATTTTTAGAAAGGTTTCTTTTTCTTCTATAAAATAGTGTTCAAATCTGAAACCATCCATTTTATGCGTATCACATATCTTGTTGCTGCTTTTTCATTAGCGCTATCCAACAATGTTCTTCTCATACACGTCCCACTCCTTGCAAAAATATCAACGAGTAGTTTAAACTAGTCATGAAAACGTATTTTAATTAAAAACAACAAAAACATGGCACTGACTGACATCCGCTTGTCGCTCCGTTAGTCTCGACGTTCGGATTACTTCGGACGTATTCGGTTCGCGTCGCGTCCACAACGGTAAACAATCCTGTTCTCGACGCTACTCACGTGTAGTGCGACAGAATACCAGAATTGGAAGCACTGCTATCTAGACGGGCTCGCGCTATAGCCACTAGGAAATACAAGCTAGAACCAGGCTTAGAGCCCCCGGCCTAGCCCAGGCGTGGACACTGGGAGTAACTTGGCGATTTCTACACGGGGTGTGGCGCTTATGAATTAGTATCGATTTTATCACTTTTAGATTCCGCCGGCATTTTTCCCACAGTCATAAAGATGTTGTCTTAAAAAATCTGGTGGAATGATAGCGAACATGCTAACGGACATCCCCAGATTCTTTTTTTGTGGGGTAATTTAAAAAAAAAATAATTTTGCTAAATTTGATGTGCGTGTATTTTAAAGTTATGTGTGTTACAATTCTCTCACATAATTATTCTTGAGTGCTACTGATGGCATTGGTACGACAGAGAGCTAGATTATCGGAATGACAGAGAGTTGAAAAATGATTCTAACCTCAAAATAGTGCATATGCATACAATTTTTATTTTGCACAATAATTTTTTTGGTTTTGGACCCTAAAAAAAGAGGCCAGGGGCGTCCGCTATAGTATTTCATAGAATCTCCGAATTAAGTTTTTAACTACTTTCATTTTTGTGAACTTATGTTACGAACGTCTGAATGCTTTGCGATTGAATGCTCCACGCTTGGCGAAAGATTTACAATATTTCTAAGTGTTCCAAGACTTTCACAAAGAGTTCTCCTAAGATTGCCAGCGTGGCAATCTAAGATGTCTTAGTGACTAAACCCTCGGTACAAATTACTTTTTTGGTTTAAAATAAGCTACAGATCACAAACAATGACTGTTTCAAACGTGAAAATTCAACAAAAAAGCTTATAAAATTTGCAATACAGTTTGTCGATTTTCGATAAATAAATGAATATAACGAAAAAATTATTTTTTTTTCTATATGATGTTCTCGTGGCTCGCGAATGATATGAATATAGTCTCGGTCGCCTACGTTTTATAAAGAAACATTTGTGAATGTTACTTTATGAGCTACTTCACTCATTGAAAAACTCGCTTATTTCAGTGTCAGTTCTTTTAATACGAAAATTTCAACAAAAAGCCTTAAAATAAAAATTTCATTTAAAAACAGCATTGTTTAGGCATTTCTTGACCACAAAATTCTTTATCTTCATTAACTTTTTTTCAGTAGTCTCTACTACAATAATTGAAGTTGAATTGCTTCATTCATTTTTTTCTGGCCAAATAATTAATTTGTATATCATACAAATAAATAAATTATTATTAATATTGTTTAAATTATAATTAAATTCACAATTAGAAGAATTACCATTGAAAAACAAAAATTTGTTCGTGGGCAAATGTCCAAATAATGCATTTTCTTCTTAAATTTTGTTTAAAAAATTATACAATATATTTAGTAAGTATTAAATTTCTTTTAAATTTCGTACGAGATACCATTCTAATATTCATAAGCGACTTTTTATGTGATATCAGCTTGAAAGGCGATGCATTCTTGGATCATACCCAGTTGGATAAAATGAAGAATGTTCTAAAGACGTCTTTAGGACATCCCTAAGACGTCTTTTATCAAATGCCTCTTCGACATCCTAGGGATGCTCCTAAATCATCTAGTGTCAGTACGAAAGATGTCCCGAGAACGTTCATGTCTGGAGGACGTATTTAGTGCATTTTTAGAACATTAGACGTCTTAAAAACGTCGATTGGGCTGTCATAGGACACTCAGAACCTGTACTCTCTTGGCATGTACTCGGTCATACCGAGAGAGTACAGGTTCTGAGCGTTTTCGACGTGAGCCCTGCAGACGTCTCACGGATTGGTACGGCACTCAATGTATTTTAGAGGGGTCACTAAATACCAGCCCTCGTGAAGTCCCCAAAAACTAAACGTGAAGTGAACCTACCGATTCCTGCTACCAAAAGTTTCAGAACCCTATTTGTCTTCTTAAGTGAGCGACGTTTCGCACATGGGCAGTAGATGGCTTTTACGACTGCGCCTCTCGCGGAGTCCCCGAAAAGTTTACTGTTTCCCTTCCCCGTCATCCCGATTAGTGCGACAAAAAATAGTACAGAATGTCGTACCCATGGATCTCACGGACGTGCTGTCTGTGCACGATCGGTTACATCCAACCAATCATGCAACCTGCCGTGCTGCTGCTGCCGTACGTTGCGTTATTTGCTCAAGGGCATTCCGAGCTGATATTGATAGCGTCGTACTTGTGTGAGTCACTGGTGAGGCGAAAGCAGCACGACAAGTTGTATACAGTTGGTTGCATGGGTACGGCAGTCAGGCATATTTTTGAGAAAATTATAGGGGAATGCGGGACGGGGCGGTAGAGCTTCAGAGGCGAGGCGCGAGAGAACCGAGTGAATCACTGCGCATGTGCAAGAGTTGCCTTTGTTTGACACACCAACACCTAACCACGATGTTAATGTGAAAAAAAGAATAGCAAGTTTTCCTAATTTAAACTTTGCACAATTATGTATTTCTCATTTCATACCATTTCTTTAACAGTTAGTAATTAGCTTTTTAACAAATAAAGTATTTTTTAGATATGCTCGGCGTTATAAAACTTTCCGTAGCAGGAGTCTGTAGGTTCATCAATTTCATTTAACTTTTAGTTAAGAGGAGATCCACGAGGGCGCGCTTATCAGAGTCTGAGTTACCCCCTTTCATTAACCCTGACTGCCGTATCATGGTCTATAGGCTGGGGTTAATGGCTCCATTATATTTTTTATTTTTCCCAAATAAAGTCAATCGACTTGGCGTGAAAATAACAATGAGATACAATGCACATTACGTCGAACAAATTAGTATTTGCAGAAAGCTTAACAATATTTTTCAAATTATAGATTAATTATTATATTCACCAATACAGTTAAGGAAAACTTGCAAGTATAATGGCAAAGTATATGCGATTATCATTCTTTCCAAGTAGAAAAAAAAACTGGTTAATAGATTATTGAAGAGCTGCGTTGATATATTAACTAGTGATTATTCTTGTCTTTCATAAGGTTATATAATATATGCTAAATCGTTATCTCTGAAATTATACTCATCTTAAACTTCTCTTTCTGAGATATTTATATTTCATAAACCCATTTAAGAGGCCATGTAATTTTTTTAACTTACGTGATTTATTATTCTTTTACCAAAAGGTTATTAAAGCTCTTTAATTGAGTATTTTATGATTCTTTATCACATCATAAAATTGCATCGACGAGAAAAAATGTAAGCTTAAAGGATTTAGAGAAAAAAAGATGGTGTTTTTGAGTAAATTTAGTAATTTACTTTGAATATCTTCAAAGAAACCGCCGCTTTTGCATCAGTTTTAAAATTTATATACTAAATTAAAGAATATGACACTTAACATACATTTTTTTAATACGCTTCGATTATTCATGTTCCATATGATTATGTGACTAGAGGCTGGACTGCCTTGAAACGAATTCGGTCTCAAAATTAACTTTAATGTTTATTTAAACTTTTATTCTTCAGTCTTCAAATGATGAGAATTCCTACTTTTTTATTACAGAGTTTCAGTCAACTTTCTTCGATTGAAAATTCATCTTTCTTTTTTGTACAAATCTCATATCTTTGGTTGGGAACGATTTTTTTATGGGAAATCAATTGTATCATTTCTCTTTACAGATTATAATATCAGATTTCTTGTATGCATAATTTCTTTTAGCAGTGAGCGAAAAGCACCTCTAATTGATTGGTGTTAGATATAGTTTGTTTTTAGGATAGATAAACGCATTTTATGAATAACAAGAGAGAATAGCCTTTGAAAATCATTTTTTTAAACCCACGAAACTTCTACTGAATTGGTAAAATTTCCTAAATTTATTATTGTGATTTTTAACCCAATTCTTACAACTGTTAAAATGTTTAAAATTAAATAAAATTAGTCAAAAAAATTGTCAGGTTATACGAATTAGGCAAATTTAACAAGACCGAAAAATTATCATTAAATTGCGAGAAGCTAAAATAATAAAGTGATTGTTGGAGCCTGAATTACACAACCAAAACATTCAGGTAAAACATTGCCGAGTACAAATTAACTTTAGGAAAATAAAATTATTGTAAAATCAATTTATAATACAGATTTATTATGATGAGGGAATTTTGATATAAGAGCAGATAATGTTAATTCACGCAAAATTATTAATTTAATTTAATTAGGAGTTGAGATGCTTTACGTCTTACTAAAACTTAAATTATTATAATTTTGCTTCTGTTTGAGCTTTTAACTAAGGCCAAAAATTTAATTGAAATTTTTAAGGAGAAGGAGGTCTTTTTGAAATCTGGAGTCCTGAAATAAAAATGTGTTGGTTAAATTGATTGTATCTAATTGTTTATAATTATCTATTGTAATTTGTATTAGAATGGGCACTCAGTTTCAACGGTTTTTATTTATTCTAAAATATTTCATGAAAATTATGTTAAAGTTAGTACTAAAAAGAATAATATTTTTTTCAGTTTTCTTAAGACTTGTTTGTACATTAAATTAATTGTGTGCACACCAGATAACAATTGACTGCGACAGAAACAAAATCTTTAAAAATGTACATTTCTAAAAATCGTTTGAAGTTTTGAATTCTTTTTGAATCTCGTCACTTCTACTAAATATTTTTTGAATTTACTACATTTTAATAATATTTCTTAATTTTACCCAATTTTAACATTTTAATTAAAAATCTTCTGAAACCATTTTCGAAATTTTAGGAAATCGCTTGAAATGTTGAAACCCCTTTTTCGATTGTCTCTTAAAGCATATTTTTCAAAATAAAACATCAATTTAAATTTTCTTCCGAATATCAAGAAAATTCATTCTTTAATCTGATTAGACTTCCCAAAACCTCTAATCTTTTAAATTAAAAATATTTCCTTTAATATTAAGAATTTTTTTTTTCAGTTTCTTGACACCATACAAAATTCAGTGTTAACTATATATTATTTAAAACCTCCAAAATTAAAAAGATTCTTTGCAAGCTTTCATATTCTTTTTCCACACACATTGAAATCTTTAAAACTTAAAACTACTTTTCTAAAATAAAATCTGAAAGATTTTAAATTTTTTCAGAAATCTTGAAAAAAAATTCATTTCAAATCTTTCATAATTAGCAAAAGCTTCTGTTTTTTCGAATTCTTGAAAATAAGTTTTTGAATATAATTTAATTTTTCTTATCTTATCAAAAATGTAATAAAGTTGACAAATACTGTGATTGCAAAATGTGAAATCAGAATTATTGCCCATCCTTGAAAAATCATTTGCAATTCAAATTTGCTCTTCTATCAGTACGGTTTTTTTTAATTATTTTTTTAACTCTGATATTTATTAACATTTTAGCAAAAAAAAACCCAATGTAAAGAAAAAAATCACCTAATCAAAACTGAATTGAAAAGAATTTTATAACTTATTTCCTGAGAAGTGTCTGTTATTGTGGAAGGATTTTTTAACTCAAGAAAAGCATTTTTTAATAATTTGCTAAAGAAAATTTCTTTAACTTTTCACGACAGAATTATAGTTAATTGCGCAAAATAGAATCATCAATCGTGCGCGAAGCGCGCTGGTAGGTTTTCGGTTTAAACAGAAAAATAATAATTTATAATGCAACATTTTAATAATGAACGTTTGTACCACATAATAAAGTAAATTTCTTCAAATATTTACGAAACTAGCATTATCGACAGCGCACTTAGAACAAGTATTTTTTTTAATCGAGGCAAAAATAATTTTTAAATATGAATTAAAATTTTTTTAACTACTTTTTTTTTTAATTTTGGAACACCTAAATTAGGAAAGTATTTTCAGTTTGCTTTTTAAATTCTGTATAGACATAACTTTCTTTCTTTTAGGAAAGATTTGATTAAGTTTAAAAAAAAAAAATTATTAGAAGTTTAGAAGTATCGTTCATATGCTTTATAAATTTTAGGAAATCTTCTTTAGTTTTGAAATATTTATAATCCCTCTGAAAATTTTAAAATTTCCAAAAATCTTTTAAACTAACTCAAACTTTTTATTAATTGTTGCGAAATGTCACAAAGCTAAAAAAAATGCATTAACTGTCAGATTTTTATTATTCCATTTTGGATTATGACTGAAAAGTTAAAACAAAATTAAAACAGGTAATTGACGAAAATATAAAATTGCGGAAAGAAAAGAATCGAAAATAAAAAAATTCCCGAATAATTTAATTCTTTAATAGTTGATAATAATACGAAATGGTAAAATTCCCAAATCATAACACTCCCTAGAGTTTGTAGCATTACTGAATTAGAACGTTCCTAAAAGAAAATTCACAAAATATAAAATTAAACACAGAACATTCACGAATTCAAATACTCATAATTTTTTTCTTTCAAAAATATGATTTATTTATTAACAAGACAACAATTAAATATTTTGATCAATGATACAATGTTTAAAAATTCTTTTTTAGATATTTCATTATTATATTATTAATGAATAAATAATATTCATAAAAGAAACCATTTTTTTAGTTTTTATATTCAGGAATTTTAGTGTTCGATAATTTATAATTTGGAAATTTTTTTCAGAAATTATTTATTTCAAATATTTCCTTTTTCGGGATTTTTAAAGCGTCAAGAATTAAATTGTTTGTGATTTCTCAACCTTTGAATTTTTTAAAATACTTCTACATTTTTAAAATCCTTAAATTTTCTTTGCAAATTAATTTTTCAACATTTTTCTAAATCTTTTGAAATCTAGATTTTGTTTTAATTTATCTGAAAAGGTTTTTAGATTATTTTGAAGCTTTCTAAGACTCCTAATCTTTCGAAATGTTTTTTTAATTGATTCGACTTTTTCTTAAAATTTTAACGAAATTCTTATCAATAAAAAAAATTTAATTATAATCTTTCATTCA
>NC_046666.1:30389868-30420098 GCF_010883055.1 Belonocnema kinseyi
TCTCTCTCACTCTCTTAAATATCGAACTACTTTGTTAAGAATCAATTTTTTTACCGATGATTCATCATATTAGTTCAAATTTTTTTGTAAAATTTAAATATTTTGTTCAACATTTGTTGTTGTTGTAAATACCATTTTTAACCTATTTTTTAAATGTTACACGTTTGATTCAATATTTATCTTCTTCAGCTGAAAATTCAGTTATTTGGTTGAAAATTCACTTAAAATTTCGAAATTTAGTTGAAAATTTATTTATTCTGCTAAAAATCTATATTTAATTAATATTAATTTCTTTGCTTACAAATTTAACTTTTCTTAAAATCAGTTTTTTTTTATTGAATTTTTTGAGTAAAAATTGAACCATTTCATGTTATGTTTAACATGAATTTTCGTCAGTTAAAGAAATTCAGCTATTTGGATAAGAAAAATTATTTTATTAATACTTGACGCTTTTTGTAGAATATTGTTCTTCTTGGTTTGACTAATTAACCTTTTTGGTCGAAAATTCGTTTCTCTGATTGAAAATTTAACTATTAGGTTTAAAATTCCTTAAAAAATCCCAAATTTAGTTGAAAAATTAATTTTTTTTGTAGAAAATTAGTCTCTAGCTGTAAATTCATTTTTTATAATATTTATTTATCTTTTCTTTTGAAAATTAATTTTTTATACTGGAAATTCAATTTCCATTTTTTGTCAAAAATGTATCTTTTTCTGATAGATACTTAATATTCTTGGTTGTAAATTTATCTGGTCGAAAATTTGAAAAAGAATAGAAATTTAAGAAAAATCTGCTTTGTGTAAACAGAAATTTTTATCAAATTGCAATAATATCCACCGAGGTCTAAGTGAAAATTTGGCAAAAAGTAGAATGTTTTCGAAAAAACCGCAATTTGTTACCATTACACAAAGAGGATGATATTAAAAAAAAAATTATCAGAGAATCATTCGTATTAACTTCAATTATTTATAGCCTTATTATAAGTAAAAAATTGACAAAAAGCGGAATTTTTTTGAAAAAATTCCACTATCTAGCATTATAATATAAAGTAATAATATATTTAAACAATCATGTTTTTTAAATTACGAGACCGAACGCGCGCTTTCGCGCGCGCATTTCCTTTTTAAAAAGTATTATATTTCATCATATTTGATATATTTCCTTACTATCAGATGTATCCAGTTTTAGTTTATCCTATATTTTTATCCAAGAATGTATGAATTTGTTTTTGTTGATTTTGAAATATCCAATTTATAATGAAACTTAATTTGTTTTGAATATTATTTTTAATTATTTAAAAATACAAAATTATTTGAATATTTCTATATACACATAATTCTTTATATTATTACTTTGCCGCTGCTCTCCTAGGAAAATTTTTAGTGAATGCTAAGATCAAACTCGGAAAAATGGCACATACAATTTTCCATGATTAAATACATCTTCACGAAGATATAACCCGATAGTATCGAAAGTTTGCCCTTCACAATACAATGTTATACGATGTATAAAGACAATGTCCCCTTCCTTATCACCTGTTAAAATGCGACATCGTAGAACATTATTTGCAAGTTTGATTATTTTCAAACGTGTACCATTACATAGACCTTCGTTAATAGAAATGTTACGAATTAGCATAACAATGCAATTTTTTCTTAATCGTAATTCATTAGGAGGAAGGGTCGGTGGATTCAATGTGTTCAAGTATTCTAGGAGTATTGCATCATTTATATCCCCATTATCACAATTTTTAACACTATCTACACTTGTATAAATTCGTTCATTGGTTTTTTCCAATAGCTCCACGACTCTGTAATTTATTTCTTCAACATCAACATTTCGTGCTGATAAAATAGCTGTCTTTGCTAGATCTCCAAATCTTCGATCCTTAATAAGTTTATTACTAAAAATTGTCTGTACTGTATCATCGGTTCTATTAGCTACACATTTTTCTGGGACTATTAAGTAATTCCCATTGACATTTAAAGTGCCATCTCCACAGACAATAAATACTTTTCGAATTCTGCTCTTGTGGTAGCGTACTCATATTTTCTGTTAGTGAAAATACAGAGACATGTTCTCAAAGTGAACAGAATTTAATGGATAAATTTACTAATTCGCTGCGAGTAGCATGAGTTTTCACAGACATTAATTGCCTAAAATCTCTGCCAAGAATTAAAATTTTCCCACCAAGTGGTGAATCAACATTCATGAAGTCACGTAATGTTCGATCTACTAATTCCAAAGCATACCTTGGCGCCATTGGAGCTTCATCCCAAATAAAAATATGTACTTCCCGTAAGTATTGAGCATCTTTAGATTGAGTTTGTATACGGGAGGCGGAATCTAAAAATAAAGGAACTGGCATATCAAAACTTTTATGTACAGTCTTTCCTTCTGGAAGTAATATTGCTGCAATACCTGTAAATTTCATCGTATATAAATTTTTTCCCTTACCTTTTAACAAAGGATATATAGTTGGACAAATGTATGTCTTTCCTAAGCCACCAGATCCATCAATATAAGAACATTTGTGGTTGAAATGTGCAAAATGGGTAAAAAGATGACTGAACAAAAATTGTTCATTTTAAAAAGATCTACAAATTTGTTATAGATAACTTTTTGATAGCATCTGTAGTTTGTTTTTTAATCGTGAAACACGATATTAACAATAAAATATCAGCCCGGTGCGTGGGCACATTTTCATTATAACTTATGTTTTTACATTCTCATTAGAGAATTAGATTTGTGTAAAATTTGACCCCCCCCCCCCCCCCCCCCCCCCAGTTTTTGTCAAATTTCCAAGTTTTGAGACCCCCTGAATCCGAAAAACTGGTTTTAACGAATGTGTCTGTCTGCATGTCTGTCTGTTTGTGAAAACGATAACTTTTGAAAAAAGTAATATATTAGATTGCCCTTTAGTGCACTCGTTTAGTGTCCTAAACTAAAGGTCAAGTTTGTTACCCAGCCATTTTGGATGAAAATTCAAAAAAGTAGACACATTTTGAATATTTTTGAGACTACTTTTTTAAAAATTCAAAAATTCTCTGTGCGGTTATTCATAGTATTCAAAAAATTTAACAATTTATCCTGATGACTTTTTTCGAAGAATCAAAAATTACTAGAGTTGTAGCATTTTTAAACTCCAAAAAAGAAATTTAAAATGAACAATTTAGAGCAAACAACGCATGATACGAAAAAAAGCCTAGAGAAGAAAAGCGTTGATTTTTGAAAGCCCTACAAGATTATGATAACACCTTTTTTAATTTGTTCGAAAAGTTGAAAATTCCAAATTTAATCGTACCAGGAATTTTTAAAACCACATTTTTTCAAGATTTAAAAATTCTATGTACGGTTGTTCATAGTAGACAGAAACTCAAACAATTTATCCCCGTGACTTTTTTCTATACAAAGAAAATTATCAGAGTTAGAGCATTTTCAAAATCCAAAAAAACAAACTAAAATGAACATTTTAAGCCAAACAACGCATGATATGAAAAAATGTCGAGAGAAGAAAAACTTTGATTTTTAAAAGTCCCAGAGGACTATGATAACAAATTTTTTAATTTGGTCGAAAAGTTGAACATTCCAAATTTTATCGTACCAAGAATAATGAAAAATTAAAAAATTCCATTGTTTGGTCAAGCTATGCAAGATACGAAAAAAATGAAAAAAACTCAAATTGTGCTCCCTAGAAAGAACTACAAATTTATAATGAATCACTTTTCGATATAAGCTACGAAAAAAATGAGACAAAAATTGTTTATCCAAAAAAGAGCTATGATTTTTGATAGGACACGTAGTTTTTTCTTTAGTCGTAAAAAATAACCTTCAAAATAAAAATATTAAATTTGTTTGAAAAAACGATACAAGGTATGAACTTAAATTACCAAGCACAACATTAAAAATAAAAAAAAATTATAAAAAGAAGGAAATAAGAATTAGTATGATTCAATTTTTATGCATATTATGAATTTTAATGATATCCATTTATTGAAATAATACATGTTTCAGAGCAGCTTAGAATACAATTTAAAGGAAAATAAAAAACAAATACAAAAATAATCATGATAAATTCAATTTGCTTTTCATTTTGCAATTTTCGATAAGTAATCCCAGGCAGAGTTACAAAAAAAATGTATTATAATTGATATAAAAGTGTTGTGTATAATGTAGAAAAGTTAACATGTTGGACAAAGTCGAGAGTTTTGTTAAAAAAATTGTCTATAACAATCATATAAATTATTCTTTAGTTAATTTCGTTGGTTAGTCAAAGCAATGAATGTCACTTTAATAACTATTGAAGAAAAAAACATTTTCTTCTACGAGGAAACGGCCGATTAGGAGACTTGTTTTACTAAATTGTTATAAACAATCTATATTGCTTATGTTTGATCAAGCTTAAAGTATATAAATGGCGTTAAAGAAAATTGTGAATCACTTTTGTTCAGAAAAATCAGTTCAGCTATGAGAAAAATTCGTTTATAAAGAATTTGTTTATAGAAATTGTTTATAATAATTAAGTTAAATATTATTAACGTTTCAAAATTACACTGAAATAATTTCTCACAAAAAACAGCAAAAATATTCCATTTTGTAATATTACAAAATTTTAGGAAAAATGTAAGTCAGTTTATATGATCTTTGTAAGTTTTGAAAATATGCCAAAATACTTTGGAACTTGAAAATATTTCCAAAATTAAATTAAAAATGTGAAACAAATAAATTAAAAGCTTTTTTTAGAATTTCGAAATATATGAAGAGAAGAACAAAAGTTGATCAAGATTCCTTAGATAATCGTTGAGGATTTCTTTTTGATAATTAACTTTTTCACAAAATTTGAAAAGATTTGTCAAAATTGGTATTTTTTGAAATTGTTATTAAGAGAAATTGTAGAACTATTTAAAAAATTTTAAAGGTACAACCTAAAATGTCGAAAAAGTTGGGAGCAATTTAAGGCATTTTTTATTTTGCAGGATTTTTTACAAATTTTAGGAAAATTTCGAATAAGTTCAAAAGATATTTAGAAATTTTGAGAAGACTAAAAAATTTTTAAAAATTTGAAACGATTTCGAAAAAATAGAATCCAAATTTTTCAATTTTGCAAGAGCAAAAAATGTTAGTCACAATTAGAGTTAATTTCAATGACCTTTGGGAGTTTTTGAAATATTAAAGAATACTTTAGGACCTATACATTTTCTCTTTAAATAAACAAAAAATGCAGAATTTTACAGATTTAAAAGAATTAGTAGCTTTTAAAAAATATCAAAAGGTTTCACATGTTTTAATAACAAAATTTTAGCATGATTCCTGGCAAAATAACAATCGATTCTTTATTTTCGAAAATCAATTTTTTTACCAAATTCAAAGATATTTATTTAAATCCCGAAAATGATCTGGAAGACATTAAGACAATCTTTCGCACTGTTAATAAATTTTACAAATTTGACGAACAATTTAAGTCAGTCAAAAATATATTTTTTGCTTCATAAGTTTTGAAAAGATTCGAAATATTTTTAAGCTGGAAAAGATTTCCGAAAATGTTTGAATTTGAATTGACTCGAGCTTTTCCTAGTATTATGCATAACTCCAATTTTTTATTTTTTATTAAAAATGATTTTTGTCCTCAAATCGAAAAAGTACACGCGCGCGATTGATCACGCTAATTTAAATAAAATAATAATAGTAATTTCAAAATACTGTAAGTTTATTTATTTTGTAAAGTTATGTATGTAAAATATGTTACAGTACAATATATTAGAATATTTAATAATAATAAAAATAATTTATTACAATTATCTCTACCCAGTCGTCTCAATTTTTGCAATTGTTTCGTATTGCGCAAGCGTCGCGTTAACAGCTGGATTGGTTACCGTTGGCGCACTTATTTAAAATTATTAAATGTACAAGAAAATTGTTTACTATTAATAATACTTCTAAAATTATTAAAACTCATTCTTTGATGAAAAACTGGACTTACATTATATATAGCTTATGTTTGGTGCAAAAAATACGGACATTTATAATTTTTTTTCTTAACTTAACAAATTGCATTTCCTCAGAAATACACAGAAATGTTCAAAAAACTATCCTCAGAAATAAAAAAAAAAAACTATTTATGAAACCAAATTTTTTTATGAAGAATAAAAAAAAATAATTTCCGAGCTTTTTGTAGTTTCTAGGGTCAAAATTTCATCAATTTAAAATAACATCATTACTAAAAATGGTTAGAAAAAATTTTTTGTTTGAAACTTTTTTTTAAATTATCTTTTAAAGAAATTTCTTGCAATCTTAAAAAACAATTTAAGATCCTATTAAGCAGTGTCTAGCTTGTCTTAAACAAAAAAATCCAGTATGTTTCAAGGTTTTTTAAGACAAAAAATACATTTATTCAGGTGTATTTCTTTTTCAGTGAAAAATATTTTTCACTAAACCAAAATCTTATTTTATGACCAAAAAGGCATTTTTTCGTTAATTTTATTTAATATTTCGAAGTTTTTCATTTTTTTCAACTGTAGCAATAGTGTGATGACATTTTTTTAATCCAATAATTTGTTGTTGTGGATAAAATAAAAAGAGTTCCATTGCGTATGTAATGAACTTTTTTTATTAGAATTGGTTGAAGTAGGACTGAGTTAGCGAATTTTAAGTAATTTTAGTTTTCAATAACTTAACTTTTAACAGAATACTGGAATTTTTTACTAAAAAATCAAATTTCAACCAAACAGTCGAATTTTTAGCCTAATTTTCATCCTTCAAGTAAAAATTTAAATTTTTAATAAAGAAAATTCAGAATATAGATAAATTTTCAAACAGAAATTAATTTACAACTAAAAAAATAAATTTGCAATCAAGAAAATAAATTTTTAATAGAGTGGGCCGAATTTCAACCAGAAAACACAAATTTTCTACAAAACAGTTGAACTTTTCACCGTACGAATTAATTCTCTGCTAAAAAGATGTATTTTCTACGAAATAATTCAATTTTTCAACAAACGAGAAAAAAAGAGAATTTTGAACAAAGTAGCTACACTTTTGACCCAGAACTTAAATTTTCTGACCAAATAGACACATTTGCCACAAAATTAATTTTTAAGCCAAAAAACGTATTTTTGTAAAATAGATGCACTTGCAAACCAAAAATATAAATTTAAAAAAAAAAGTTTATTTTTAACACAAAAGTTCCAGTATTGATCAAAAAAAGGAAATTTCAACCAAAAATATTACTTTTCTAGGATTAAAGACGAATGTTTAATAAACAAAAAATCTACAAAAATGGAAGAGTTACATTTTCAAGTAAAAATTAATTTTTAATAAAAAAATAATATTTAAAAAAAATTATATTTTCAACAGAAGAGATACACCTTTAAAAAGCAAAAAAAAAAATTTGCACAAAGTGGTTCAACCTTTACTTAAGTAGGTAAGTTTTCAATTTAAAAAAAAAATCAGCCAGAAATAGAATAGTTGCATTTTCTATTAAAGAAAATATTAAATTTCCAAAAAATATAGGCGGATTTAAAACAGAAGAAGTGAATTTTCAACGAACAAAATTTTCCCACTCAATACAGAAAAAAATTTCATTTTAATCAACATAATTAAATTTATTACCAAAATAATAAAACTTGTAAATCAAAAAGAATAAAATTCAAACAAACAAAATAGTTAAATTTTGACCAAAAAAAATTAATTAGAAAAAAAAACGTTAAATTTCCAACTAGTAATAGAATAGTTAAACTTTCAGTAAAAAAGTTATTAGGTTTTAGAGATTGAAATGAAATTTTTGTTAAAGTTGAAAAAAATCGGGAATAAATGAGAAACTTTAAAATACCTTCGATTGTAGCTTCGTAATTTTTACCGTGATAAGATGAACAGTCCATTTTTAAAAAGGTGTGTTTTTCCATTTTTAAGCAAAATAAATAATTATAAATCGAATGAAAACAACTAAAAAACGGTTCAGCCACTTTTTTGATTTTGACGTTAAAATACATAAAAAAATCTTCCTGAGCCCGGATTTGAACCTGGAACACCACTATACATAAGTGGAACATTAACCAATTACGAAACAGAGGCCTAAGCAAATCTTTTCTTCTTTTTCATATCTGCCTTTTATTTTAACTGAGCCTTTTCTTATTTAAAAAATATTTGTCAAATGTAACCATTAATTAAGCAAGCATTAATTAAAAACTGATATTTAAAATTTGTTTTTCAATTATTTCAAAAATTTCAGAAAAACCCAGACTTGTCGGTGCATCAAATACAAGCTTTTTCTTTGTGTGTCCATACAAGTAAAAAAAACACTTTTAATTAAGGAGCCCTATTAAAATTAATTTTATTGGGCAGGTCCGTCACTATTTATTTTTGTATTTATAAATTTATTATCGCCACTTGACTCATAGCGTTGAATTGGCCAGTATCGCTGATCTTCATTTTCAAAAGTAAACCTTTTTTTTCGTAAACATTTACAGTAACCATCCGAAGCATAGCATACCATCGAAAAATATCCACAGAACTGAAAGAATAATATTTTTATTACTATTGTTGTTCAATCAAAAAAAAAAATTATTATTCAGGGTGGCCGTTTTATTTTCAAAAAAAAATCGCGGTCGTTTCCCGGTTTTCTCCCGGTCATTTCCAATTTTGAATTTAAATAATCAATAATTTACACGTAAAAATTTCGAATAAACTCCCGAATTAAAAATTTTGAACTTTTACAAATTGTAGAGTTTAAAGATTCAGATTCAATTCCAAAAATGTAAATCGACGTTTTCATATTCAATGCTCTAAATTAAAAAATCAATCGATGAATTAAAAAATGGTTAATATTATACCATTTTAAGCAATTTTAAATTTAAATTCTAGCTCAAAATTGGTCAAGAATTGAAAATTCCCTGTTTTACTCCAAAATTTTAATTCTTTTCGAAAAATTGTCGGTTCAAATCCAGCATTTTAATTCTTTTCAAAAATTCTCCATTTCAAACACTTGTAAAAATTATATTTTGTTTTAAGATTCTCTGTTTCAATATATGATTAAAATTTTTTTGAAAATACCTAGCTTTAACACAGAATAATAATTTTGTGTGAAAAATTTTTCATTGAAAATCGTTTTTCTCCTGGATAAATTCCAATTCGAGCTCCGAATTGTTTAAAAATTTTAAATTCCCTGTTCAAATCCAGAATTTTTATTCGTTAAGAAAATTTTTTATTTCTACTCAGAAATAAAAATCTTTGGACAAAATCCCTGTTTAAATGAAGAATTTATTTTTTTCGAAGATTCACCATTTAAACTAAGAATTATAACTTTTTGTAAAACACCCTGTTCCAATTCATAATTTAAATTTTGTTCGAAAATATCTCTTTTCAACTCAGAATTATAATTTTGTTTAAAAAATTCATTTTTCCGTTCAGAATTGTTATTCTCCTATATCCAACTCAAAATTGATAAATTGAAAATTCCTTGTTCAAATTTCAAATTTTAATTTTTTTTCGAGAATATTCCACTTGAACTAATAATTATAATTCTTTTTTTTCAATTCCCTGTTCCAAGTAGAAATTGAGTTAATTTTTGAAATTTCCATTTTCAAGAAAATTTATGACTTGCTGGGATAAACACCAGTTTCAAACCAAAATTGGTTTAAATTAAAAAATGCCCTGCCTTAACTCAGAATTAAAATTCTTTGGAAAAATTTCAGTTCCAATATAATTTTTTAAGAAATTGGAAGTTCCCTGTTCAAATAAAACTTTAAATTATTTTAATTTTAAATAGTTTAAAAATCCTTAAAATGCTTCGAAATTTAAATTTAAAAATCTTCTACATTTATTTTTTAAAATATTGTAAATCGTAATAAAATTTTTTGAATATTCTCTTAAAATTAGTTTATTAAAATAAAAAATTATTTTAAATTTTCCCACAAAATGTTTTTAGTTTTTCGGAAGACTATCAAAATTCTAAAAAAGCTTCTGAATTTTATTTTCGAATAATATAATTTTGTTGACACACGTAGACACTTATTTTAAATAATTCGCACTCATTTCAAATTTTAAATTTATTCTGAATTTGATCCATTCTTCTAAATATCTCTTAAACTTACTCGATTTTTTTATAAAAATAAAAGGTGTTCAATTGTTATTTATACATTTAAATTTAAGAATTTGATTTAAAAATCAATTTTAGTCAAATAGAACAATTAAAATTGTAACGTTCAAAGTTTATTATTTTTTTTTTTTCATTTTTAATATTTAATTTATTATTACTGATTTTTATTGAATATTCAGATATTTCTGAATATTAAGTAACTTTTTTTTTAAACCGAAGAAATAAAATAACATGTTTTAAAACAGTAATATTTTAGAGTGAAATTACATTTGAAATTTAATAGAAGCCTTTAATCATAAATATAATATTTTGAGGTTATTTTAAAATAAAAATTTATATCGCCGTTTATCATTTCCCGGTTTTCCGTTAAAGCGGTCACCCTGATTATTGCTATTATTATTAAAAATCTGAATAATTATTTTATTTTTCTAAAACTAAAACTCTTAGCAATAAATAAAAATTATTTTTACTCTCAGATTATTCCACTTCTATTGTTTTCTCTAAAATTATATGAAATTTATAAATTAAAAATTGACTTACTATCTGAACAATCACAGGATAATTAATAATAACAATTAATGTGGTGAAGAATCCATATAGCATACTCCACGTCACGCAAAATACTACTTCCTGAAAAAAAATATATTTTATAATTTTGATTGCCCAATTGTAATATACGAGAACAAAATTTTATTTACAAATCTGTAATCCTTGTCCTCGTTTTTCGATTTTTGAATTGTGTCTAAAGCATTGCTCACGATGAAGATAATTGTGAAGATCAATCCGAGCAGTGAAATTATGAAGAAAAACAAGTTGGTAACTGCAATTGGAGCTGACGTGGTGTAAATGAAACATGCGAGGTCCGAAAACTGAAAATAAAAATTCCGAATTCTAGTTTTGCCTAAATAATTAAAAATAATTCTAATGATTATTAAGAACAAAAACATTTTAATCAGAGTTATAGAAAATTAAGAAAAAAGTTGTGAAAAAAATTTCTAGCTCCACTGGGGTTCGAACCCAGGTCTATTATATGTGTGGCCTGATGCTCTTACCTACTAAGCTACTTAGATACAAGAATATTTTTTAAAAATCCTTACAAGTCGAATTCCGACCCCATTTATTAAAATTTGAAGATTAAATAATAATATGTTAATTTTTTGTCGATATGGTTTATATGAACTTTTTTTAATACTGATTATTAATTTTATAAGCTTTGAAAAAAAAGCTTTTTAGTAGGAATTTAAATTGAAAGGGTTGAGAAACAAATATTTTCGTCTGTTTTTATAGCTTAGTGGATAAGAGCATTTTACCGGAAATCTTAGAGATCTGGGTTCGGATCGCAGAGGTGCCACAGATTTTTTTCACAACTTATAAAATTAATTATAAATATTTAAAAAAAAACTGATTTTAGACGGTATTGACAAAAAACTAACCATCGTATTATTTACAAACATTGTCCAGAACCAAAATTTAAAAAACAAGTGATCCATTGTGGCAGTTATCAGGAATATTTTTATATATATTTTTTTTATAAATATGTTAATTGGGAATTTAAAATAAAAGCATAGTTAATTTTTGGTAAAAATTTTTAATTATTGAAAATATTAGCAAAAAATACATGTATGTTATAATTTAACTTGGTTAATAAAACATTTATTTATAAAAACATCAATATTATTAATAATATATTATTATTACCTCCAAAAAGAGTCATTTTAATACATCTGTTCAAAAGCTAAATAAATTTTAAATTTAAAAATCATGATATTTTCGAAATTTACTACCTGGTATTTCTGTTTTTGAAATTTTTTCTATTTCAAATAAAAATTATGCACATATTTTGTAGCTCAAAAATATTATTTTGAGGGTATAATTAAAACAGAAAAACTTAAATAAAAATATATTTTTGGATCCTTAAAAATAAATTGTTCCAAAAAGAAGTACTTTGTGTTTACAATTTCGTAAAAATCTCAACTTTTTCAAAAATTATTTTTATCTGAAGTTTATTATTATATTTTTAATTTTCAAGAAAAGTTTCCTGTAATGTTTGAATCCGGAGATAAAAGTGTTTAATTTTCAAAATTTAAAAACAGCTAAAGATAAATTTCGAAAATTTGAAAAATATCAGATATTATCCTGATGATAAACCAGACCTTTTTCTCCTTGTCAAGAACTAAATTAGTGCATTACTTATCACAGTATTTAAAAATTCCTAAAAAGAAAATATTTCATATAAAAAAAATTAGGAAAAATTATTTTCTAATATGGGAAAAATCCCGAAAAATAAAATTTTTAACAAGTAATGATGTTAACAAACATGAAAATCACCGATAATAAAAAAGTCGCAAAATAAAATTGCTTGAAATTTAGAAGAGGTCTTTAATACTTAAAACCATAATTTCGGACATTTCAAATTTCGGGTTTTCAAACTTTGTAAATTATATCATTTTGAGAATTCGAGATTTCTTTAAATATTTTTATGTGTTGGTATATTTTCAGTATATTTTGTAGCAATCGGAATTTTTTTCGGTAAAATGATATAATTCTGTCTATATTCTATTAAAAGATTGTTAAATAATAAAATATAAATAATACATAAAATGAAATTCTTTAAATTGATAAAAATATTTTTATTGTATGTATTATTGATATTATTATTTATTTGTTATTAAGGCATTATTTAATTATTATTTAACTTTAACAAATAAAAAATTTTTCTATTTTAAATCACTGACTGAATTTAAGCTATGAGGCTACTATTTATACTGATTTATTAATCACTTTCACTCATTCTTTAGTAATACAAAATGAATTGATAGATGTTATCCAGTTACTGATTAAATTATTGAAAAATTTCACTAATTAAAATTTAAAAATTATATTCGGGAATTTTATGTCATGACAATTTTTTATATTGCGAATATTATATTTTTCGGGAATTTTTTTTAGAAATTTTTCTAACGAATCACGATTAATAATTTTTATAGTTAATTATAAATAAAACTGATTTAAAAAAAATATATAATTTTGAAACATTGGTTTGAAAAAATAAAATATTTTTAATTCAAAAAACCGTGATACTTTGATTCTAAACTTTATTATTTGTTTGAAAATTTAACAATTTTCTTTCAAAATTACATTTTGCTGTTGAAAAGTTAATTGAAGTCTTTTCTGGGTGAAAATTCAACTACTTTTTTTTAAATTTGTCTTTTTGATTTTAAAAATTCATCTACTTTAGTTAAAAATTAATGTTTTTTTGTATAAAAATGCAACTGCTTGCATAAGAATTCAACAATTTTTTTATATGTGATCCTTTTTGTTGAAAAATTCAAAGGTTTTTTTTTTTAATTTAACTATTTCCTAAAAAATTCACTTGCTTAAAATGCATATTATCGTATTTTGAAGCCAACTAATACATTTTGTAGATGTACATTTAACCATTTTTTTAACTAGTCTTTTTTTTAGTGCATCTGTTTTGGTAGAAATTTCATCTTTCTTGAATATAAATGCAAATATTTGGTGGAAAATTCAAAATTGTTGTTGATAAATCATTCACTTTCGTTGCAAATGAAATTTTTATGTTGAAAATTCAAGATTTCGTAGAAAATTAACTTCTTGCTTGAAACCCATAATTTTTTATGAAAATTCAGAATTTTAGTAGAAATGTTAGCAATTTTTGATGAAAATGAATCTGTTTATTTGAGAATTAATATTCTTCGCTTGAGGATTAAATTATTCTGTTTGAAAATTTTTATTGAACCTCTTCTTTAAGGAATAATTTTTTTGTTAAAGATTAATATTTTCAGCTGCAAATTCATCTCTTTAGAAAGTTTAATTGTTGTGTTAAAAAGTGATCTTTTTCAATTGAAAATTTAACTTTTATATTTTCTAGATGTCAATTTTTTATTAGGGCATTATTCAATTCTTATTTAACTTGAATCAGTTAAAATTTATACTAATTTGAATCAGTGACTAAATTCTAGCTATGAGTCTACTATTTTTATTAATTTATTTAGTCAGTTTTACTGATTCTTCAGTAGAAATAAATCATTCTTAAGGAAAAATAACTAATTATTAGATCTAATTCAGTTCCTGATTGGTATAAGTGAAAACTGTAAGAAAATTAAAATATTGGATTTCAATGCCGGATTTTCATAATTCGAAAATTTTTTAGTATCGTAAATTTGCGAAATTTCGAATATTATTTTTCTGGGAATTTGTTTGAGAACTTTTATAGTCTAATCATGATTAATAATTTTTATATTCAATTATAAATGAAGCTAAGTTAAACTAAGATATTATTTTAAACATTGACTAAAATAAAAAAAGAATTTAAATATCGTGAAACTTTGAAGATTTTTTGTTAAGGTAGCTGTCATGCCAAAAGTCAGATGTCTGAAAAAAATAGTTTTTCTATTATTTTAAGAATCAAAATATTATAACTGATATCATTTAAAATAAAAAACATTATTTTTTTAGAAGAATATATTAAAATTCACAAAAAACATTAATTTTAACCATGTTTTTTGCAATTAATTTTTTTGACCGATTTTTTAAAAATAATTTTGTTTTAAAAAATGACGGTTTTTTCCGGGAAAACATTCTCTAAAACTCTAGTGGTTCTAATTAAAAAAAAAAAAAACTAAAAAATATTCAAATATAATTATTAGTTTAAAAAATTTTTCTTGACAAAAATTGTTCGAACGATTTAGGGCCGTAGAAGAAGCCATACAAAAATTTACTTCTAAAATTACAAACAGTGGAATTGTAAAGAATGTTTTCCCAGAAAAAATTAGCCATTATTTATCAAAATGCAATTCTTTTTCATAAAATAGTAAAAAGGGATGGTCTAAAAAAATTCAACTGGAAAAAACATTGATTAAAATTAATGTTTTTTGTTGTGAATTTTAACAGGTTTTTTATAAAAACTAATGTTTTTTATTTGGAATGACATCAGTTATAATATTCAGATTTGAAAATAAACCTCTTATTTCAACTTTTTTGTACAGCTATTTTGCATAAATTGATTTTCTTTAGTTGTTGTTTTTAAAAAACATCTTCGCAATTTTTAATATAAATTGAAAAAAAATATATTAAATTAAAATTTCAAAAAAATTGCGCAATTTTCTTTTTTTAAATTTATGTTGGTTTAAAAAATCTACTTTAAAAAATTTTAAAAGTGTATAATAAATTAAGACATATGTAGTAAATTAAGCATTTTTTGCGAATTCTTGAATTTGATTAAAAATTCGTCTTTTTTTGAAGTAAATAAATTTTTTTGTTTAAAATTCTCAAATATTGAACAGAATTCGTTTTTTTCGGTTAATAATTAATATTTTTGTGCAAAAAGTCATCTTTTTTGTTATTGAAAGTTCAACTTTTTGATTTAGAATTCTTAAATTTGATTGAAAATTCGCATTTTATGGTAGTAAATTAATCTTTTTGTTTGGAAATTCATCTTTTTCTTTTAAAATTTTAATTTTTTAATTGAAACTTAACTTTTTGCTTAAAGATTTTAGAATTCGATTGAAAATTTCGGTTTTTTGATAGTGAATTAATATTTTTGTTTTAAAGTGTGAAAATTAGGTTTTAAAGCTGAACTACTTTTTTTAAGAATTAGAAAAAATGGTCTTTTCGAAAATTAAACTTTTTATTTGACAATTCATGAATTCTATTGAAAATTCGTCCGTTTTGGTAGCAAATTAATTTTTTTTTGTCAGAATCCTTGAATTTTGTTAAAAATTCGTTTACTATTCGTTAAAAAATTAATAATTTTGTTCAAAAATTTCATCTTTTTTTAATATGAGATTTCAACTTTTTGGTTAAAAACTCTTGAATGTGTTTGAAAATTCGTCTGCTTTCGTAGAAAATCATTTTTTTTAGAACTCTTGAATTTTGTTACAAATTCTTTTTTTTTTTGTTAAAAAAATCTTTTACTTTCAAAAATCATCTTTTTCACTTAACAATTAAACTTTTTTCTTATAAATTCTTCAATTTTATTGAAAATCTGTTTTTTGGTAGTAAATTAATGTTTTTTTTTAACGTAGATTTCATGCCAAAAGTCAGAAATCTGAAAAAAAAGTGTTTCTATTATTTTAAGAATTAAAATACTATAACTGATGTTATTTAAAATAAAAAACATTATTATCTATGAAAAATATTAAATTTTACACAAACAAAAACATTTATTTTGACCAAGTTTTCTTGCAAATTAATTTTTTCTGAGCGTCACTTCGTACCAATTTTTGAAAAATAAATTGCGCTTTAATAAATGTCACTCTTTTCTCCGGGAAAACATTATCCACAACTCTAGCGCTTTTAGTTTTAAAAATAACTAAATAATCTTAATATAATTATTAGTTTCAAACATTTTTTTCAACAATGTTTTAACGATTTAAATCCATATAAGAAGCCATAAAAACCATAGAAAAATTTACTTTTAAAATTAGTAACAGTAGAATTGTAGAGGATGTTTTCCCGGAAAAAATAAGCCATCATTTATTAAAACGAAATCATTTTTCATAAAACGGTAGGAAGCGATGATCAGAAAAAATTCAGCTACAAAAAAAGGTCAAAATCTAAAATTGAACAGTTTTTTCTTTAATAATGTTTTTTATTTGGAATGACATCAGTTATAATATTTTGATTTGACAATATTTCTTTTAGGTCAACTTTTTTGTACAGTTATTTTGCACTATCAAAAATTAAAAAAGTGTATATTAAATTAAGACATAATTAAATAAATAATATAATATTCTTATCACTCACGATTCTTAAGAACAAAAGCAGTCCTGTACTACTATTTTCAAAGAAAAATGTATCTGTATTATCACCATCAGGATTTAGTTTTTCGCAGGTTGCAGATTTCTCACTTGCTTCAATTCCACTACTTATCACTTCATCTAATTTTTTTTCCACTTTGCGAGATTCCATTTTTAATATTGGCGGTGTCATGGTTATCTTTTTTAATATTAAGCACCAGTGCACGGTTTTTTGTAAATAAGATTTTTTCGGAGAGCAATTCTATTCACAACCTCTCACTACACTGCCAGAACAAAAATTAGAGTTTTCATTCTAGAAAACTACACACATTCCTTTGTTTCACTCACGATAAGGCACGCAAATTGAAATGTGGGAAACCCAGATAAGGTTTATTTCATAAAACCATAGTTCGCATACGTAATTTGATAGAGCACGGTCGATCGAGTTTCGTGTGTTTACATTCGTGGAATGTTATGAATCGCAGATCGTGCCAATATTACGTCATCGGATACAATTGCATACTTAGGCCATCACAGTAAATCCCTGAGATGTTCTATCGAGACCACTATAAACTACGTTTTCACTTTAGAGGGGAGGGGGTCACAACAAACCTAGGAATTCCTAAACCTTATTGAAAATTCTTCTTTTTTGTAGTATTTAATCTTTTTTGTTGACGATTCTTCAGTTTTGTCCAAATTCGGGGTTTTCAGTAAAAATGTAATATTTTTGTTTAAAAATGTGACAATTAGATTTTAAAGTTGAAATACCTTCTTAAGAATTAGAGAAAATTTCTTTATTTCTTAAGAAATTCAACTTTTTGGTTGACATTAATAAAATAACCAGTGGGCAGAAAATTCGGCGACGTCTTTACGACGTCTTTACGACATCGTTACGACAGCTATATGACATCCTATGTCCATATCGTTAAGGTGTCTTTACGATATCGCAGACACCGAAACGACATAGACATATAACGTCGTAAAGTTGTCGTAACAATGTCGCAAAGATGTCGCAAAGATGTCGCCAAATTTTGTGCTCATTGGGGAATTAATCCTTTATGTTGAAAATTCTTCAACTTTGTCAAAAATTCGTTTATTTCGGTGAAACATTAATATTTTTGGTTAAATATCTAAAAATTAGGTTTTAAAGTTAAAATACTTTATTTTTAATAATTATATTACTACTACTAATGCTTTAACTTTATTAATTGTCTTTCTTGAAAATTAAAAAAGTAATATTTTGCCCTTTTTTCTACAGGTCAATTTGTTTATGGAGTCAACGCTCAGTAGGCACAAAATTTGGCGACGTATTTACGACATCGTTACGACATCGTTACGACATCTTTACAACAACATTACGGCATCCTATGACCATGTTGTTTCGGTGCCTTTGCGATATCGTAAAGCATCGTCAGATCATACGACTCATTTACGATATCGTAAAGGCACCTTAACGACATGAACATAGGATATCGTAAAGTTGTCGTAAAGATGTCGTAACGCTGTCGCAAAGACGTCGCCAAATTTTGTGCCCAATGGGCGAAGAATATCTATCCGATGACTTTTTCCTATGTTGCATTGTAAATGTACAAGAACTATTAATCATTCAAATCATTTTAATTAAGATATTAGGAGTTTGCATTTCTTTCTACAAGTAAATTTGTTTTCGAAGTCAACTAAGAATGTCCCCTTCGGGCAAAAAATTTGGCGACGTCTCTACGACATCGTTACGACATCTTTACGACATCCTATGTCCATATCGTTAATGTGTCCTTACGATATAGTAATTGAGTCGTATGATCTGACGATGTCTTTACGAAATCGCAAAGGCACCGAAACGACATGGACATAGGATGCCGTAAAGTTGTCGTAAAGATGTCGTAACGATGTCGTAAAGACGTCGCCAAATTTGAATTAAGAATTCGTGAATTTTATTGATAATTCGTATTTTTTGTAGGAAACTATTGTTTTTTGATTATGATTATTGAATTTTGTTCAAAATTCGTTTTTTTCGGTAAAGAATTATTAAATTTGTTTGAACATCTTTTTATTTTAATTGAAAATTCAACTTTTCGGTGAAGAATCCTTGAATTTTATTCAAAGTTCATCTATTTCGGTAGTAAATTATTCTTTTTGTTAAAAAATTCATCTTTTGTAGTTGAAACTTCAACTTTTTGTTTCAAAATTCTTAAATTTTTCTGAAAATTCGTCTTTTTGGTAGTTAATTAATATTTTGTTTCAAACTTAATCTTTTTTAGTTGGAAATTTTACTTTTTGATTAGAAATTCCTAAATTTGATGAAAAATTCATATGTTGTTCTGGTAAATTAATCTATTTGTTTGAAAATTCATCTCTATCTTTTAAAATTCAACTTTTTTCTTAAAGATATTTGAATTTTATGAAAAACTCCTTTTTTTTCTTCGTAATTAATAATTTTGTTTAAAAATTCACCTTTTTTAATTGATACTTGATTTTTTTGGCTCAAAATGCTTAAATTTTGGTAAAAATTCGTCCTTTTTGGTAGTAAATTATTCTTTATGTTGAAAAATTCATCCTTTTATTTCAAAATTCAACTTTTTTAGTTGAAGACTTAACTTTTTGTTTGGAGATTTTTTTAGTTTATTGAAAATTCTGTTTTTTGATAGTAAATTAATATTTATGTTTAAAAATGTGACAATTCGGTTTTAAAGATGGACTATTTTTTAAGAATTAGAAATTGTTTTCTGAAAATTAAACTTTTTGGTTGAGAATTCTTGAATTCGATTGAAAATTCATTTGTTTGGGTAAAGAATGAACTTTTTTTTATAATTCTTGAATTTCTATAACAATTTGTTTGTTTTTTTTTTCGTTAAAAATTAATCTTTCACTTTCAAAATTCACCTTTTTAGTTGAAAATTGAACTTTATGCTCGAAAATACTTCAATTTTATGGAAAATCTCTGTTTTTTTGTTGTTGTAAATTTATCTTTTTGTTTAAAAGTTCAACTTTTTGTTTAAAAGTTCTTAATTTTTTTGAAATTCGTCTTTTTGGTGGTAAATTAATGTTTTCGTTTCAAAATTAATCATTTTTAGTTGAAAATTCATCTTTTTGGTTGTGAATTCTTGAACTTTATTGAAAACTCATCTTGTTTTTTTTTCACGTTTATAACACTTTTCCCATTCATTTGAATAATTTTCGGCCTTAAAGTACAGCCAGAATCTTTCTCTACGTTCTGGCACCACCCAGAAAACAATGTGACGGCGCTAAGCCTGCATGGTGCGTGCACGATTTTCAGAATGATTGATACCCCGTGATGTCAAAAATTGTGACTGATGTGGCCTCATATGCGGCAAACGTCGTGCCCGCACGCGCATGTCGGTCAGCTGCCCTCACAATCTAACCTTACATGCGTCGCATATGCTGCGCACGCCGCGTCGGCACGCGCGTTTTGGCAAACCGCCTTCGCATTATTATAATAATTTTAAACATTTGTTAATACTTGATGGGCTAGATCGAAGATGCAGACATAAATATGTGCCCTTATTTTATCCGGCCCCCTGATTATTCAATCAGCTTAACTTCAGGAACAATTAAAAAAAATTTATATCAACATATTAAGCAATATATTTCAAGCAACATTTCATACATAGATTTAAACCCTTTGATAGGTATAGTGCTCATATTTTTAGCAGGTGCTATATGTTCTAATTAATATTTAAATCACTTAATAAAAGGGGCGAGACATTAAGTTTTGCTCCATTTTGTTACTGTCAAAAAAATTTTGTTTTTGATCAATAATTTCACGATTAAACGAACTTACCTGTAAGTGAAGTTCGATCGCAATTATATGAAGTCCTCGCTCAAATACATTACACTGTAGTATCTCATCTATCCGCCAGGCAGCACACGTCTTTAGAATCCAAAAAAGGCCAGTAGCGCCCTCTATACCCCGAGTGGCCCAACTACTTCATATTTTAGAGTGAAAAACTAGCGATGAAACTTAAATATGGGGAACAGGAGTGAATAAATATAATATTGATTTAGAATAGTGTGTTCCCAGTGGGCACAAAATTTGGCCACGTCTTTACGACATCGTTAGGGCATCTGAAAGACAACTTTACGACATGCTATGTCCATGTCGTTTCGGTGTCTTTGCGATATCGTAAAGACATCGTCAGATCATACGACTTATTTGCGACATCGTAAAGACACCTTAACGACATGGACACAGGTTATCGTAACGATGTCGTAACGATGTTGTAAAGACGTCGCCAAACTTTGAGCCCATTGGGAGACATCTACTCCGCTTTTAACAAAACATTTTTTAACCCATCTACTAAGAGTCTGGGTACTAATTACATGAAACGGTTTTTTGATAGATACGAAAAGCTGGTCACAGTTGCCTCTTAAAGCCTTGGTACGATCGAGGTATAATAAGATCGTAGATACTATGCATAATCTAGGTCTATCTGTGAACCTTTGTAATTGTAGAGACGGCTAGAGGCGCCCTGGTCCAGAAGTCTTTACATTGTCGGGAACGGTAATTAATAATTCATTCATGACTCTCTTAGTATTACTTATCTTCATTTTTGTCAAAGTCTGCGCCCTATGAGCAGTGCATAACGCAAGGATCATCGCTGTCTTAAAAGTTAAATTTTGAAAATTAGCAATATCAAGCCCCTCTAAATAATCTAAGACAATGGAAACTTTTCAAGTTAAGGCATATTTTGGCCTTGAGGCCCTTAGCTTTAAAACTCCCTTAAAAACTCCCTTAAAAAATCTAGTATCACTGGGGTGCTCGCCCACCCGATTTTCCGAAATTAATGAGATTGCACTCCTATAGGAGTTCAGCGTGGCATAAGAAGCCCCTGCAGAGAACCGTTCTGTAAGAAATGTCAAAACCCCCCTTGGTCCAGTGTCCAAAAAATGAAGATGATGTGCTTGCATAAAGTCCCTCTAAAGCTTTAACGTGCTTCTGTATTGTTTTAATGTGGATTTTCTGAGCGAAGCTAAAACTATATCCAAAGTCTGAGTGGGAATATTTTTCTTTGCGAATGCTTCCTGGATACTCTGCTCACAATCAAACTCAAGTGCTCTGAACTTGGATGTGGGAGAAACTTAAACGGTGATAACAACAAATCTTTGTTAGCTTTTAGAATTATAGGTTTACCTAACATTAGGCTTTCGAAAAGTCGAAACCAGGGCAGATTTTTCCAAAAGGGTACTACTAGAATACCATATGCCTGTTCTCGTTTAACTTTGACAACTGCCTTGAGAATCAAGGAAAAAGGTGGAAATGCATAAAATTAAAAATCTGACCAAGGAATTGTTAAAGCATCCACATATAAAGAGTTTTTCTCTGGTTTCCACGAAACAAACTTTTTACATTTTGCGTTGTACTGAGAAGCAAACATATCAATGTTGAGCTCTCCGAAATTTTTAACAATTAATAATAACAATAGTTTAATTCCCACTCAGTGTCAAAATTAGTAATTCGAGACAATCTGTCTGCAACCACATTATTTTCTGATGGAATATACGATGCTGGTAAAATAATTCTCCTAGCTTCGGCCCATTGCCAAAAGTCTCTAGCAAGTTTTGAAAGCTTACCAACCCTGATGCCACCTATTTTATTAATGTATGAGAGTGCAGTTGTATTGTCTACCCTACTCAAAATTTGAGAATCTATAATATCTAAATCTAAGGACTGTAAGGCTATATTGACTGTCAGTAATTCTAAATAATTAATGTGATGTTTCTGTTGCTCTATAGTCCAAAACCCAAAAACTTTACTAGTACCATTTGTGGCTCCCCAACCAGTAGTTGAAGCATCCGTAAAAATAGTCATAGCAAAGGATACATCATTAATATAATGGATACTGCCCTTGATGGTAGCCTTGAACCACATTAATTCTTGTTTAACCGACTCAGATACGTTCATAAATTTATTGAAAGAATAATTCTTGAAAATTAACTGAAAAATCTTTTCTTTTTCTAAAATTTTGGTGTATAGCCAACCGTATTCAACTGCAGGACAACAGGAAATCAATTTACCAATTAAGTGTGCAAAATCTATGGTTGTGCAAGCTTTAAATTCCAAGAAGTTTTTAACTAAGAAAAGAATATTATCCCATTTTTCCTGAGGTAATTCAATAGCGTATTTCTTCGTATCAATGATAAGCCTTCAGAATGTACCTTCAGCAGTTGGCATTAAATTTAATTTTTGGTAGTTAATGAAAAATCCTAATTCTTGTAACAAACAGATTGCCTCGTTAACATTGCGTGTACATTTATCGAAAGTACTTTCTATGCACAAAATATGATCAAGACATATTACTGATGTAAGGCCCCGATTTCTAAGAAATTTAGTCACTACCTTCGTTACCTTAGTAAATAAAAAGGGTGCATTACAAAGTACAAACGGAAGGCAAACAAATTCGCATAAAATATTATTAAAACGAAATCTTAAGTATTTTATACTTCTTGGATGAATATGAATAGTTAGGTAAGCACCCTGCAAATCTATGGAGCTTAAACAATAACCCTGGAATATTAATTGTTACGCAGTTCGAAGGTCCTCCATTTTAAAATGTTGTGTTACAACCCGATTATTAAAAGATTTTAAATTTAGAATAAATCGACAAGAACCGTTTGGTTTTTTTCGCAGAAAATAGTGAGATACAAATTGACCTTTGCATTCGGAGCATCTAACGATAGCTCCATTATTAATTAGAGTCTGTATAGCGACTTGCGTATTCCAAAATTGCTGTTGATTTATGAAAAGATTGTACTGTTGCCTGTTTCTGAAAAACAGCCGTTGTCTATGACGTCCTGTTAAAGGAGTAGTGCACCCCACTTGACTTGCTAGTGGACATCTCGCAAATGGAGTCCTCGAGTTTAAATTTTGCTTCCCTGGAGTTTGTGCGCCGGGCTTAGTAGGCAGTTGTACCTTAAGGTTCTCTCCTAATGTATTTACTGCCTTGGCTTCTTTAATCTTTTTCTTTAACTCCTTTCCGTACACAAACTCATCGATCTTAGTTTCTTTTAAAACTGCCTTGGTTTCTCTAGATAATCCAGGTTCAATGAAGGCCTTTCGAGAATTAGTTTGTTTGTAAATGAACGCAGTTAAAAGTGTCGCAGAATCACATAAATTGGTAAGGAGGCTTGGCAAATCCACACCTTCATCTTTGCTTTCATAGATCGACGATATTATTTCCCCAATAAGAGATAAAGCTGAATCTGCAAACTTCTGAACTTCCACCATATGGACGTCTCTAGCTAAAGCAGACTCCTTCATAGTGACTGAAATCTGTGTGTTTAGTTTGGCAGCTGCAAATTATTTGAGGCAAGCATATTTTTTATTTAGAGATTCAAAGTCTTCCTTCTTTAGGCTTTCCTTGGAGAAAAATTCCCAGCGCTTAAGAAGTTCCGCTCGACCTGACATCTTTAAAGCTTGACATTCTGTCGGATCCTCGCCCAGCTCAGGATAAAATCATTTTTCAGACCACTTTACACAATTTTTCTCCAGAAACAAATTCATAAGATAAAGTAGAAGCATTTAGTCTGACCTATTGGCTGTTTTGCCATACGTGCAAACTCTATAAGTATGTTTATGTTTTGCCACACAAGCAAACACGAAGGAGACTAGCTCAGACTTGCAACACAAGCAAGCTTATTTAAATTTGGCTTTGTCTTGCCGCAGAGCAACCTCAAATTCATAAATAAATGTTATCTCGATCTTGCCGCTCACATAGGCACAGAGATGCCGGAACAGTGACTCATATTACGCCGGCTAGTGCAACTGCGCAAAAAATGTGACGCAAGACGCAAAATCTGCAATTACTCGATTGTCGCCAAAACCCCAAAGACGAAGATGCTCGACAAAGTCTAAACAATTTAAAGAAGGAGAAATGTCTCAATCAAATATAGCCATTCTGCGTCCATAGTTTCCTTATCCCCAGAGAGATCCTTAAAGAGATCCTGGCTCTCAAAGTCCTGATTTTTCGACGAATCTTTTGTTCAATCTTCGAAGAGATCATCCTCTCTTGAGTGTGAGGAAGATTTTTGATCAGTTTCCGACTTTGACTGTTCAGAGGCACTCTCGGACATTTCATCATAAATCTTCTCCTTGCACAATTCTCGCACCTCATCATTTAGTCTTCGAATTTTCTGTAAATCTCCTGCCACTCGCGGTCTTTTATTACTGTTTTTGTCACTCATATTAACAAAAGAGAAAATTATTAACAGGAAGAACTCTCAACACGTGCTTAACCTCTCGCACACGAAGAAAAAAGTTAAGTAGTTGGGCCACTCGGGATATAGAGGACGCTACTGGCCTCTTTTTGAACTCTAAACACGTGTGCTGCCTGACAGACAGATGAGATACTGTAGTGTAATGTTGAAGAGCAAGGACGCAATATAATTTAATAATAAAAAATTCAAGTATTACCTAAGCCTTATGAGAGGGGAAAGCAGGTTTACGCATATACTTATATTTTTAAGTATTCCTGATACAAAAATATTCTAACAAGAATATGGAAGATTATTCTTGCGTAATACTTGATTGGCCCCTTATTTAAAAATTATTTTTTCGAACTTAACATTGGAAAGGTTTTATAACATTATTCTATAAAAATTAATTTCCATAATTAAAATGAAAAAATTCGAATATTACCTTCATAATAAAAGCGTTTATAACCTTCAATTCTTCTTTCTTGAAAAAAAATCTTTCTAAATTTTAGAATATATTTTGTCAAATTCTGCAGCAATTATTGATAAGAATTATGAATGTTTGACTTTACAAATTATTGCAAATCATTACAATATTATGACAATCTAATTCAAAATCGAAAAATGTTTTATTTTAATAGATATTTTTTAAATTTCGCTTTACACAAAACCTGCGATTTGAGGACACATAATGGCCACATACTGTACTGCACGTCATGCACACTCAGTGGGCTCACTTTAGGTGAACATTTATCACCCTCAGCTTGTGCGGACACAGTGATTACGTTCTTGGCGACACATCGTGCTCACACGTCGTGCGGCTATCGTGCGCCTTCATTCATTGTTATCTGGGCACTGTTTCTGATTGTTGTTTGTCCGTACGGGAGTTTGACTTAAGTACAAAAGGAGATTTAGCAAAATATTAACAAATATTAATGTCATAATTTATGATGCAGACGAATTTTACACAGGCAAAAAAGACATTGTTTAAAAATAATTTCTATCTGTATTCCAGAAAACTACTGCATCTAATTAAAAAAAGTAAGCTGATAGAAAAGATTTGTATAAAAACAGTTTTTTGAAAATCATGTAAATCAGAAGACTTTTCAATTTGATCAGTAGTTGTCATTTTCTACGAGGGAATAGCGTTACTTTTCATTTGTAGGAATTACAGGTTATAATTTACTTTTTCCGCTTAAAACTTAAACTATTCTGGTGAAAAGTGTTCGAGTGACTTAAACACAGTGAAAACGTGATGAATAAGTTTTAGTTAGTGACTTGTTTGAAGTAAATAAGTTATTAAAAAGTTCTCTGTTTTTTTAAATAATTTTTTTTGGAATATAACAATTATATTAACATTGAATATTTATTACGAACTTTAGAAGTGGCGCCATTTCGTAGTTCAGGGCAAGTTAAAAATTGATAATGATCCTATCTAATAATATAGAAAAACTTAGAACAAATATTTATTCCACTTAGTGGAAATTGTAAAAAGGAAAATGAAAATAAAAAAACTTCCTTGGATGAAAATTCGTTTTTTTTTTAATGTTATTTATTTATTTTGTAAATAAAAAGCTTACAATTTCCAATTAAAAAGTTTTGTGACTGAAATTTTCGCTGTTAAATTTTTTGTTCCGAATCCATCGTTTGGTTTGAAAAATAAACTACTTGATCTAAAGTAGAACTACATTCTGAAAAATTCAATTTTTGTTTTGTTTGAAGAATCATTATTCTAGTGGAAAATTCAACCATTTCGTCGTAAATTGATTTTTTATTAGAAATTCACATGTTTAAGCTGAAATTCAAATTTTTCAAAAAGTTCGTAATTTTGGCTCAATAATTCAACAATTTGCTAGAAAATTAAAATATATATTTTTTTAAATCTATTATTGTTGAGAATTATGTTTTGGCTGGAAATTCAATTATCATGTTAAAAACATAAAGTATTTGCTTAAAAATTAAATTATCCATTTGAAAATTTGTTTTCTTTGATTGAAAATTAATTTCTTCTAAAAACTTAACTAATTCATTTTAAGTAGAAAATGTATCGTTTATATGTTCAAAATTAAACTACTCGTCTAAAAGTGCATGCTATTGGTTGAAAATTCGTGTACTGAGGTAAAAAATTAAACTTGCTTGTTTAAAATTCATTATTTTGGTTGAGAGTTTAATTAGTTGGTAAAAAAATTAGAGTTTTTTAGTTAAATTCAAGTGCTTAAAATTCTTTTTTTCGCGCTGAAAGTTAGCTTAGACGTAAAATTAAACGATTTTATTTTTCGTTGAAAATAAATCGTTCTTGGTTATAAATTCAACTATTTAGTTGCGAACTCATCTTTTCGATTAACAATTACCTTTCTTTTTGGAAATTCTTCTTTTCCGGTTCAAAAGTTTCATTAAAATTATTTGACCTTTAAGCTCGATAATTTAACTACTGTAATGTATACCTGTATGGCCCCTTGTAACATGTAACCATACATCCTATGCCGCGGACTGGGCCCTGCATCCAGGCGTAACGTAGCGCGCAGGTGCGACATTCGCACCCACGCGAGAGCCTCGCTGGGAGTAGATCCACTGGGCACTGAGCCTAAAACGGCATTGGTGGGCTCGCTGGCGAACGAGGGTGGTCCAGGTTCACACTGGGCACAAAACTAGGATTTTTAATCTTAATACTTGACATTAGTGTAATCTTATTCGGGGCATATTGCATGGAATGGTGGTTGCACTATTCAGGTCTGATGTAAGTGTTAGGAATCAAGGCATCCTTTCTAGTTAGATAACAGATTTTTTAGGGCGTTCGTTAAGGCCAATTCAGGCTAGCCGTTCTCGGTTGCGGTTCGCGGGTTCTCGGTTGACAGGTGCAGCTCACTGTGCCGATTCAGCTTATACGATTGTCATTCTCACGCATGCGCGGTTAATAGATTAAAGTAACGTCAGTGACGTGCAGAAAGCTCGAGAAACAGCTGACAGGCCTCCTGGTAGTGATGCAATATCGAAATGAAAATATCGATATTTACTATATCGATAAATCGAGCAACCAAATATCGATGTCAATGATATATCGGCTAAAAATGTCGATATAATCGATATTATCGATATTTTTCTAATTTTTACGAATATTTTGCTAATAATTGTTATTAAATAATTCCCAATAAACAATTAAGTAACAGTATTTTTAAAGCATTTATTTATATAAAAATTTATTCATATTTGTATAAAAATAAATTTATACGGTTTCTTTTACGTAGATAAGATAGGACATGGGGCGGCGGTGCTCTAGGGGGCAACCCCCCGCCTTAGAAATCCACCAGGGAGGGACAAAGTATTAATTTGCCCCCCTCTAAAATTGATAAGAAGCCTTTATAAAGTATAAAGTATTATTTGGAAAATCATTGAAATCTTTCTGAAATCTGCGAAATATTTGATACATTTTTGCATTATTCGGCAATATTTGTAAAATTATTCAAATATTTTGGAAATTATTGCAACCGTGTTGAAATCTGAGAAATTGATTTTATCTTTTTTATTTGAGAAATAATTTAAGCCTTTGTGAAATCATTTAAATATATCCGAAATCTTTAAAAATAAGTTTATATTTTTGGGAAATCATTGAAATCTTTTTAATCTATCAAACTTTTGATGAAATCTGTGTTAAATATTTTTAATCTGCGTGAAATGTTTAAATATATGGAAAATAATTTAAATCTGTCTGAAATATTTTAAATATATCGGAAATCTTTTCTGCATCATTGTGAAATCTTTTACATTTTTTTTAATCTTCGTCGTCCTTTCAAATATTTGCGTAATCTTTGAAATTATTCTGAAATATTTGGTAATATTTGTGACATTACTGAAATCTTTGACACGTGTGTAAATAAATAATTATTTACAAACACCATAAATTCAATATAAATTTTAAAGCTTTATGCATTATTTTTTGTTGTTTATTATTTATGTACAAGTTGTACCATACTGTTATATTACATTGTTATAATAGGTATTCTGTAGAAAAAGGGCAACACCGCTTTCGTTTCTATTCAGTTCGAACCAGCATATCTGTTAAATATAAAGTTTAAATGAAATGATAAAATATTGTAAATTGGTAGAATTTATAGTTTAAGTACTTTTTTGTTACTCACACTTAATTTGTAGTACTAATTGCAGTCGACTGTAAATTCGGTAAGTCAACCTCGTTTTGTTTCATCATTAGAGGTGATTTTTTAGCCTTTTTATATCGTTTCACAGTTTCAATCAGCCTAAAAAAGAGAATATAAATATATATTAAATTTTTAAGTGAAAACCAAATAGGTATTTTTTTTAAACCCATAACTACAAATACGCAGGGGACAGAACAAAAAGCTTCAACTAATTTATACACAAATCAATGACAAATTACTTTTATATGGACAGCTTTCATCCGAGGAATAATATTTCCATAAATGGCACTTTACCATAAACTGCTGTTCACAGTTCCACAGAAGAGTTGTCTGTCGAGTTTTTTACCCATTATTCGATTTCTTTTGTCATTCATGATTTGGCCGGCTTTAGAGAAAACTCTTTCAGAGGCCACTGATGTGGCAATCACACTCAGATATTTCAGTGCAACTCTCGACAAAACTGGATAAACATCTTCCGTTTTCACCCAGAAGCGAATGGGATCTTCAGTCATCTCTAAATTGCCAGTTCGAAGGTACAGAGTCAATTCTTCCGGAGTGTTGTCATCTGAGCCTGATGTTTCCTCCCTTCTGCGTTTAGCATTGCCAACGTTGGCTTCGTGATGTTTCCAGAGGGAAGTTATTTTTCTTTTGTTCCCTGTTTCAACACTCTCAACTGCAAAATAGAAATAGTATTTTTTTAATATTTCAAGGTTCTAAGTAATTTTTCTTCTACAATTTTTTTTTTTCATTTTACGTAAAAAATTATATTGTATAGGTGAAAATGATAAAATTATTCGAATCATTTGAGCTGAGCAAAAACAATTTGTGGGATGGAATCCGAAAAAAGTAAAAAAAAAATTTGAAATCGGTTAATATCTTCTGTCCTCTTTTTATATTTCAAATTTCAAAAAAACTTCCCTGTTGCTTCGAAAATAATGGTGAATTTTTTCTATTTACAGTTTTTGCTAGTGAATAATAATAAAAAATTGCAAAAAAAATTGTTTTACTCAATTTAA
>NC_046666.1:30420198-30445355 GCF_010883055.1 Belonocnema kinseyi
CTGTATAGGAGTATTTAATGTAACTTCGTAAGTGGAACCTACCTGAGGAGTCATCTTGGTGTTCTGCTCCCGAAGAAAATGTTTGATCCTTCTTATGCTCTTTCATCAATTTTTTTATTTGAGTGATTGCACGGGCGCTTTCTGTTAGATCTTTGAAATCGACCTTTTTGAACCTCGGATCCAGTACATTTGCGATTGCGAAGAAGTGGGACGATTCCATGCGTCCAAATCGATATTTAATCTCGCGCAAGACATTTTCTCGCAGAACAGCTCCAATTTCATCTTTCGGTTGTAACTCCTTTATGCTAGCTTCCAAACCGTTTATCAAGGGGATGACAAGGCTTGTAGTTACATATTTCTGTCCACATAACTCAGTGGTTGCAACTTCCAAGGGACCAAGCACATCAACAATTTCTTGTAAAATTTAAAATTCTCTAGCCGTTATCATTGGAGGAGCAGAAGCTATTTCGTTGACTATTTCATTGCCAACTTTTCGAAGCTCATTAAATCTTTTTAGCATGTAATACGTGGAATTTCACCTCGTATCCACGTCTTGTTTTAACTTTAATTTGCTCTTCTTACGCAACAAATCGCTTGCGTATACGCATCTTTTGAACCAGGTGACGATGTTTTATACCTGTGAAATTAAGTCATGCAAACCCACTATCGCTTTTAAAGAATCTTGTACGACCAGATTTAGGGTATGTGCACAGTATGGTAAATGGAACTTCTTTCCAATAAATAGTTGCACTGCATGTACTATGTCTGCTCCATTGTCTGTGACAATGACAGTTATTTTTTCTTTATCAATTTCCCACTCGCTGCAAACCTCGGCAAGTTTTTCTGCAAGATTTTTAGAAGTGTGTCTCTCATCCAGTTCGTACACGCCCAATACTCCAGACCTTAATTTATCTTCTCGTCGAAAATGCACTGTCACGCCAAGAAAACTTCTAGTATTCTTCGTATCCGTCCAAACATCAATAGTTAGAGTCAATTCATTTGCTTCCTTTAAAAACTCTCTATAGCTCTTTGAAAGTTTCTCATATTTTTGGTCGAGACGTTTCGCAAAAGTTTGCCTTGAAGGCATTTCATATTTTGGCACGGCAAAATTCATCATGTCTTTGAATCCTTCTCTTTCAACAATTGAAGACGATTCACAATCTTCGCAGATCATAAATAAAATCTTGTCAGTCAATTTTTCATACTTTTCACCTCCTTTTTTAAAGGAAGAAATATCTTCAAAAGAACTTTTAATATTCTCGTTTCGTTTTCCAGAGCTAGAAGAATCCGCATGCTGTTTTTCAAAGCTAGAAGAATCCTCTTGCTGTTTTTCCAAGATAGAAGAATCAGCACTCGCAGTAGATGTGGAAGGTTTGGAAGTGAAAAGTTCTTCCGTACCAGATTCAAACGATCCACGCATCAGATTTTTTGATTTTTTCATTTCAATGACTTTTATTAAGTCATTATAAACCTTTTTATGATTTACTTTCAGGTGGGTAAACATATTTGTAGTGTTACCTGAACAGCGCACGAAGGATTGCGCTACGTTTGTACAATGCTTGCATTGCATTAGATTTTTATCCTTTGTGGGTAAAAAGTGCTTTCGCACTGGACTACGGCCATTTCCATCACCCATGTCATTAGATTAGATGTAAATAAGTCGATCTACAAACATAGAGAAAGAACAAGTTTATTTATGGATTCACTAAGATATTCCACATATACTAAATTTATAAGTAACCTCAACATTTAATTCTTTTTTTAATTTAAACATACTTATTGTTTTTAAGAAGTGAAAAAATTTGAAGGAAACTTGATTCCAACTCAATAAAAATATTCTATTTGTTGAATAAAAAATTAAATTTAATGTGCACAAACTAACATTGTTGCTAAAGAAAATTGTACTCTACAATTTTATCGAGCACAATTAATTCAGGGTGAACGCTTTAAACCATTTTTAGTTAGAAACCTTAAGGATTGAAAGATTACATTTTTTTTCAATTGAACACTTTTTAAATTAAAACTCAATTTGTTTTAATATTAGGTCGTTAATAAATAATTAATTTTTCAATTACTATTTACACATCAAAATTTGTCTGAAAATGTTTTTAAATATTCTCTTTGAAAAAAATTTTTCAATAAAAAAATCACTTTAAATTTTCATAGGAATCTTAAGAAACTTGTTATTATTATCTTGAAACCTTTCAAAGTCCTTCAGAAGCTTTAAAACATTATTTAAACAATTTAAAAAATCTACATTTCATTAAAAATTGTTGTAATCTTTTTAAATTTTAAATTGTGTTTTTTTTTATAATCCAAAATCATTTTTAATTTTCTTAGGAATCTTAATATATTTTTTCTTCAAAATCTTCAAAAATCTACATTTTCAAAACTTCTAAATTATCTCTTAAGCTAACTCGAATTTTTCCTAACTTAATAATTCTTCAACTGTTATTTATCCATCAAGTTTGTTCGTTTTAAAATTTGTTAAATACTCTTTTTAAATTTGATTTTTAAAAGTAGAGAAACATTAACAAATTTCTTAAGAATATTAGAAAAAACCGTTCACAATCCTTAAAAAGTTTCGAAATTTTATTTCAAAATCTTGAAAAATCTATATTTTGTTTAAATCTTCTAAAGTATTTTCAAGTTTTAAATTAAGTTTGAATATTTTCAAAACTCCTTTCAAAATTGTTGTTTATAAATCAAAATTCAACAATTTAATTTACAAATAAACGTATTTGAAAATAGAAAAATTAAAATTAACATTGTAATGTTCAAACTTTAAGATGATCGCTGAAGATCTTTAATGAGATCCCTGAAATTTTAACATTTCAAGGCTCGCTGTTTTAAACAATTCAGTTTCAAATTGTTTAGTTTATTAATATTTCATTTATAATTACTTATTTTAAATAAACAGCCAAACACTGCTAAATATTAAACGGATTTCCTTTTCGTAATTAATTTTTTTGTTATTGAATGGGGTAAAAATGGAATATTTTAGACTGCAATAAGTTTTGAATAGGATTTGAAATTAAATAAAAGCATTTAATTATGAATCTAATAATTTTAAGGGTTAAAATCAGTAAATTGATTAATTTCAAACAACAGATTCAGACTTAATATTTAAGAAAAGTTAAAATCAAACTTATTTTTAATTTTATTATATATCATGACATATGAAATTTTTGATATTTCAAGTGATTTGATAAATTTTTCTTCTCAGAATTTGCAATCTTTCCAGTAAGAAATAAATTCACTGTCATTTTCCGGTCTCAAAAAGTTTCTTTTTATCTCCCGTTAGTCCGGTCCAGCGGTCAGCTGGTAATTAAATTTAAGACCAATTTTGAGGTTATAGAGCTTACATTTTCGACAAAAAACTTGCCAAAACATATTTTTAAATCATAAATTTTCATTCAAGTAATATAGTAAGCTTAATCTCTATCTACATGTTTATATTTATAAAATCTGCTATAAGTGCCAAACTACGATACATCTAATAAAATGAGCCAGATTCATATAAGCATTTTGCTCAATTATTTAAAAAAATCATATTACTGTAGACAAAAATGTGAAAGGCTCTAATAAATATTTTTACCTTCTTGGAAATAATCGAACTAGATCCAAGAGTCCAGCTGTATAGCGTATAATGTGAGGTTAGGAATACTCAACACGTGGAGATTTACTTTTTATCTATAAACTAACATTATCACAACTTATAACTAAAATATCATTATTTTAATCTTATAAATTTATAAGAAAAATTAAAAAAACTTACTTGTAAAATTATATTGGTGAAAAACCGTTAAATGCACAAAGTCATAAACCTGATAAACAGATAATTTACAAAATGCATTTCTCTACTGGAGACAAGTACAGTTGGTATCGATAATCGGACATCAATATCGATATTGAAATATCGAATAACAAAGTCAAAATATCGATATTTCCGATATTTCGATTTCGATGTTGCATCACTACCTCCTGGCTTTAAGGTGTTCGCACAAGAAAAGACGTGTGCCGTATACTGGAAACGACTCACGCACGATCTGTCCGTGCAAACACACAGATCGCATGTACCATTCACCTATCGGTCTGGCACCCGAAACAAAATCGCAACGTCGAAAACTTTTCGTCCCGAGCGGCGGTCCGATATGTGAACGGTACGTAGCTAGCCCGCACCGCAGCAACGCGACAGATCGCGCATGATCGGTTGGTTCTCTATGTTCGTACACGGCCGGTTCGTGCGTTAGCTGTTTCCAACATACTGCACACGCCTTTTCTTGTGCGTGCGCCCTTAGCGAGCCCTCTCATTGGCTACGGTTGCCAACGGCCCGGTTGAAATTAGAATCGAACCTTAATGCTCAAACCGGGGCCGAGTTTTTATCCATAAATAGGAACTTTTAGAAATTGTATCAAGAAGATATTTTTTAGATGAATAAATCGATTTTTATATGTGAAATATTATTTGAGAGAGCATCTTTATTTCTTCTTCCGAGCGACTCTTACATTTAAAATATTATCAGTGTTCTCAAAACCTTTCACTACTTTAATAAAAATTCGTCTTTCTGGATAGAATATTAATGTTCTTTGTTGAAAATTCATCTTTAGAAATTAACAATTCACCTATCTTGTTTCAATTTTAGTTATTTTGTTAAAAATTAAACTATTTTGTTCAAATTTTGTTCAATTAAAATATTTTTTTCAGCAGAGCTCTTACCACGAAAAGTGACATGAGAAGAGGAGTTCCCACATCGGGTGTTTACCGACTAATTAAAAAGACTGGGAAGAATATGGGATATTCTAAAGTAAAAAAATTGACAAATAAGGTATCTCATTATAACTGTTCAAATGTTTAATTATTTGAACCTTGAGATTTTCTCTTTAAGATGAATTATTTATTTTACAACGCTTAAATTTATCATTGTTATAAGATTAATCAATTATTTAATACCTTTAATTTAGAATAAAAGATATTTATACTTACATTTGAATTTTAATTTGAAAACCGTAAAAAAACAATCGTATAATAAAAAAGCTAGAAATCAATATTTTACTAAGGTTAAGCCTAGGTCACGCTTGGCGTTCGAGCCAGACCCCGGCCAGATTTAGCGTTTCATTCTAGCTTAAGCTAAGCTTGATAGCCAGACTCGGGCCTAGTTTTTCAAGATCTGATACCATGTCACGATTGATCAAGAAATTTTTGACGCTCTTTTCCCGGGATATTTTACAATTGAGGTGACGGATGCAATAATTTCTTGAACGCTCGAAACCGCGCAGAAGTATTTTCCACTCAGGACAATCTACCGATAAAAAAGAAGTTACCAAAACGTAAAAGAAAATATACCTTCGTATTCAGCTTGGCGCGGTCGACCAGTTTTTACTGTAAAACTTTTTATTCGTCAATTAATACTCAAGATAAACAATAAAAATTGTAAACAATTTATTATCAAAAATCGCTATTTTATAAAACGCGACTCACAATTATTTGGCCGTTTGTAGATCAAAATTCTTTAAACTTAAATGGTGTATTCTCAGTAAATAAGGAATGACTATAAGAAAAACATTTTGTTTAAAAAAAGTAATATGTTTGTTTTTGTTCAATAACCAATTAATTACAAACGAAAACCACGTTTCGCCAACTTTGACCAGTGGGTGGGTCATCGAAAAAATGTTAGTTGAAATACCTTATCGTGAAAAAGTTGTTCACGAGACTTTGAGAAAGTTTTTCTGAAAATTTAAAGAAAATTGTTTGAAAGTTGTGAAAATGGCAGAGTTCAAGTCAACGCGCGCTGCCGCTGCTGCCTTGTGACTTAGTAACAAAGGTCACTTCCAAAATTTTTACCGATTTCCCTTAGATTTCGAAAAAACGTGCGTTCCTTATAGTCACTCTGACGGACCGAAGGAACCAAATCGAGCCACTAAAAAGTACCCGTAAAGAGCCCATTGAGTCCCCATTCTGTTTCTTTTTTAAAAACTCGAAAAAACAGCAAAATCAACTTTTAAATTGTTGAAATTCGGATTCTCCGTTAAAATTTCCTATAGAAGGTCACGGAATAATTGCAATCGTTTTTTTTTCAACGATAAAAAGTTTTAAAAAATATAAGACGTATAACACCTGTTGACTGCTACTTACAGGCGATGCATTTGAAGTGTAGCAGTCAACAGGCGCGTCATGTCTTATATTTTTTTTAACTTTTTACCGTTGCAAAAAAAACTATTGCGATTATGCCATGACCTCCTATAGGAAATTTTAACGCAGAATAGTTAAAAAATAGACAGTAGTAATATTTATGAAATAAAAAAATTGAATTAAAAAGAAAAACAGTATTATGAACCCATACATCCGAAAAACACGTAAAAAATTAAAATCTAAACAATTTAAAGTATGCAGCGTGAACCCACAAGATTAGTAGAAGAAGTTGTTAAATAAAAGGGAATAGTAATAGAAATTCATACTGTAGATAAATTAATAAAGCGCTGCGTAACTCACGTAGTAGGAAAAATTCTAAAAAGGAAAAACGTTAACTATGTGTTAATGTGAAATAAACAACATACGAATGCTCGCGCCAAAGGAAAACGCTTCTAAAGCTGTAATAATTACTTTGATATTGTAAGGTACTTAATTACATTCATAATTAATATATTAACAGAAACGTTTTAAATTTAGAAATTTTGTAACAATAATTTATTTCGAATGAATAATATCAAAAATGTTATAATCGAATTTTCCCTTAAATAAATTAATTTTTCACGAAAAAAGGAATTTTTAAGAAAATAATAGAATCCTAAAAAAATATGAAAATTCAATTAGGAAGTTTATGTTTCTACCAAGAATGACGAATTTTTAACAAAATTCTGAATTTCCAAATACTATATGAAACCAGATGAATTTGTTTCCAAATAGTTTAATTTTTAACGAAAAGAGATTGATTTTAAAACAGAAGGATTAACTTTTTACCGGAACAGAAAAATTAAAAAAATTGAATTATTAATTAAAAAAGGTCAATTTTCAATTTAAAATATCAATTTTCAACAAAAATAGTAGAATTGAATTTTTTTAAAGAAATTCGTTTTTGACAATCAGGAAAGGAATTTTTTTTAGAGAACTGAATCCTTGATGAAAAATATTAATTTCAACCAAGAATATTACTTTTCTATCAAAAATTACGAATTTCCTACAAAGTCTAAAAAGTTTCAAACAATTATATACCATTTTTTATCCAAAAGTAATAAAAGGAGATCTTACCATTATAGAAATTAATTTTTAAAAATGTATAGAAATTTTAAGAAAATAGTGGAATTTTCAATCAATAATGTTTGTTTTAAATCGAAACAGATGAAGCTTTAATTATTAACTTAATATTAAATGAAAAAGTAGGATGGTTCAATTTTTAGTTAAAAAAATAATTTTCAATTTAAAGAAGTGTAATTAAAAAATATATATCTAAGTTCTGTACCAAAACAGATTGTAATTAAAAATATCAATAAATTTTTAATCAAAAATGGAAAGTTAAATTTTCATTTCAATAAATTAATTTTGAAAAAATAAGAATTGTTCAAAAAATGGTTGAATCCTCAATTAGCTAGATGAATTTTCAAACAAGAAGATTAATTTTCTACTAAAAAAGACGAATTTCTAACAAAATCCATAAATTTTCAAACAATTAGTTAGTTTTTAATTAAAAAAGATCACACTTTATTAAAAAAATTTAATTTTGTACCAAAAATGTCATAGTTGAATTTTCTGTTAAAAAAATTAATTTTCATTTTAAAAAAACGAGTGTTATAATAATTATTCCAAAGGAGATCGAATCCATTTAACATTAGGCAGGTTCTGCACTTCAAGTCGCTGAATTGATCAGACAGGGAATTATGTTGTTTTTAGATTAAATTATAAGAAAAATATTTTATCGTTATAAAAAATTCTATGTTCAAAAGATTAATTTTTAACCAATGAGATTAATATTTAACAAGAAAGACGAATTTTCAACCAATGACTTGATTTTTAAACTATAAGTGAACAGTTTAAAAAAATTTTTTTGTTGAAAATGTTGAGCAATTTAGTTCAATAAGTCCGCTCGATAATATATGCATATATACATCTACAACTGTAATTTTGTAGTTGTGAATTGTCTTTTGTTAAAGCTCCTTTTTTGAGGACTCAACTATTTTGTTTAAAATTTATCTTTTTTATTTGCATTCGACTACTTGGTTAAATGTTAAACTAATTAAGTAAAAATGGATCATTTTGGATTGAATATTCATCATTTTATTTGAAAATTTAAGTCTTTTGTTGAAAATTCTTTCTTTGGTTGAAAATTAATCTTTTTGTTGAACATTCCTCTAATTGGTTTAAGGTTGAGCGACCTTTCACAAATTAATGTTTTTGGTTGAAGATTCATTATTTTAGTTAAAAACTTATCTCTAGTTAAAATTAAAAAAATTGCTTAAAATACACTTTTTAGTTCAATTCAGCCGCTGTTGTTTTAAAATAATCATATTTTTTAGTTTTTGGTTGAATATCTATTTACCTATTTAAAAGTTTAACTATTTCGTAAAAATGTTATGTTTTTGGATGAAAAAGTAACTATTTGGATGCAAAGTCCTTAATTTTTTAAAACTGAAAATTAAACTTTTTTATTTTCAGTGTAAACGGTTTTGTTAAAAAATTGAATTTTTAATTAAAGATTTGCATTTACAACCAAATAGTTTCACTGTTAACCGAATAGTTAAATTTTCAACCTACAAATATAAATTTGAAGCTGAATGGCCAAACTTTTAAACAAAAAAGATTAATGTTTAACCTTGAATCTTTAACTTTCAAGATTTTACGAATAAATAAGTACTCAAAATGTTTTAAACATAAGACACGATCCTTAAATAAACTCATTAAACATGATTGCACTATTCGCATACCGAAGCGCAATGCTGTAATAAAATTTGGTATAGTATCTTGATATGGAACGGAAGTATCTCTCTCTCTTCTCGCTCGACCAATCCGCAGTCAGCTGCCCAGTTCACACTTCGTACAGTCCCATGTTAAAGAATATGAATTTAGTAAAGTAACGAAGTAGCGCCATCTAGTGGAGATAGAACAAACTACAGCTCTATTCAGGCAACCCACCACTCCGAACAGATAGTTGTATTTTTCAATTTAAAAATCAAAATAATGTAAATTTGTTTCCAACAGAAAATGTAAATAATTTGGAGAAGAGATTAATATTTATAATTACTCACTCGTTATTTACATTTCCGCCATGATTCTATATTCCTGATCTTCCCCTTCTACCACACAAACATCAACACAACGACACCTAGGGGAGCTAGAAATCACTAAAAATCGTTCACATTTTAGCCTTAAGACTGTACCTAGTGTGGCCCAGGTGACGCGTCCCTTACTACAGGGTCCCTAGGCCCGAGTAAACAATACTTCTACGCGGCTTCCAGGCTTCAATTTACAAGCTCTTGGTCATGACTTGGATGTTTTGATATCAAGTACGTCATGACCAACCCAAGACATTCACTCCTAAGTACACATTTTAATGTATTCTACTCCTACGCGCTGTGAAATGTCAAGAACTTAAGTATTCAGTAATATTATTATTATAACTGAATCTCTCTTTAGTATTCCTACCATCCAAACAACGAAAAAAAATATTTTGAGGTGAAAGAAAATGCAGGCCAATACTCCATGAAACTTGAAATGAGAAAAAAAAACAGTCTTAAAATGATCAATTTCCCTAGATTGTCAAAATAGGTCTACGAAGCTCAGATTTTTTGCAACTCAAAACCAAACCGATTTTTGAGTACTTTTTGAAAGCATCGCTTTTTTGTGTATACTGGGTACCTACTTTACATGCATTTTGGGGCTACCCTCAATGGCCTTCACGGTAAATCGGGATTCTCCAAACCGTTTTTTTTTCTTGCTTTTGGGTTCTTGTATTGCCGAGCCGTAGACTGCGCAACTCCGTTGACCTTGAAAGTGCCTCCCCCTCCCTTTCTATCTCTCTCGACCCCTCAAAATTGTAAGCATTCATTTTTATTTAATAATTTCTAAACATTTTTGTAAATTTTTGGATTTTATTTTAAAATTGTAAGTTTTAAAATTATAAGTTCCCACCTCGCGATTCTCTTATCTTGATGCTGGGCCTTATACAACTCCAAACAGAAAGCGCCTCGAACGGTCCATGGCCCGCCTGCAGATACGGAACAGTCAGTCTATCTTCCGTCATCACCCGTCACAGTCGAAGCGCGCTTTCAGTCTCCATCTCTCTCGCTCTCTCTCTCATTACGGGACTTTTTTTAAATCAAACTCTGTATATCGTAGTTTGGTTTTTCCTCTTAAAAGACCTGGACTTTGTACAGAATATCAGCACTTCAGCAAAGGTGATTTCCAAAAGCTATTTACTTTCAGCGATAAACATAGTACTGGGCAATGTCGACTTCTTTAAAAAAAATAACTGGGAATATAATTTCAATCATGTTTATAAAAATCAAAATATGAAAAGCGATTCACTTTATTCAACAACAAACATCATTAGTTTTATGAAACTTTTTTTCTGTCAGATGTACACAAGAAACCATCGAACCAAAACACTCTTGTGATGATCGTAGTTTTCAAGGTCGTGTGAGATGTGAAACATGCTACGTTTTATTTTAAAAATACATAAAAAATTGGTAAAGGAACCAAAAAATGGTTTAAGAACTAAAAGAGAGAGTATACATGTGGATTGGCTACGGTATGTGATTCATCATAATTTTGCAAAAACTTCTGAAATTCCCTCCCAATCCTCAGGTATTTTCTCTCTTTTATTGATCTCTCTCTTCCTATTCTTGGACCATTGTTTGGTTCCTTTGTCGATTTTTTCTGTCTTTTCCATAAGCGTAACATCTTCTTTTTTATACAATATTAATTTTTTTTTTAATTAATTATTTTGTTGAAAACGCAGCTCGTTCGTTGAAAATGAACCTGTTTATTAAAAATTTAACTGTTTTTAGAAAATTCGCCATTTTTTATTGAAATTTCAACAATTTGGTAAGAAATTAAACTATTTGGTTTAAAATATATCTAGTCTGATAAAAATTCGTTTTTTTTTATAGAAAATCAATTTTTTAGCGCTAAATGTATCACTTTTCGGTTGGAAATTCAGCCCCCCTCCGCGTTTTTTTTAAATGTCCACGTTATGAGACCTTCTGAAGTCGAAAAAAAGCATTTAAGAAAATTTTGACACCACATTTTTTAATATTAAAAAATTCCGTGTACATTTATTCGCAGTATTGGAAAAGACAAACAATTTTTCCTAACGGCTTTTTTAGATACAAAAAAATTACTAGAATTATTGAAGTTACAAAATTAAAATTAAATTGAATTAAAACTTTAATTCAAAAAACGTACGGTATGAAAAAAGTAACGATGAGATCATAACTTTTTTTAAACTTTTTTGGAAAATTAAAAATTCAAATTTTGATCGCACGAAAAATAACGATAAATCATGAATTGCATTTTGCGGTCAAACTATGCAAGATAAGACAAAAGTTTAATGGAAAAAAAGAATATGAAAAAAAAGATCTACAAATTGGTTATAAAAAACTTTTTGATAGGAAGCGTACTTTTACCACTTTACGCTAGCTTGCGTATTTTAGGCTTTTAAATTATTATAAATTATAAGTAAATAAATGTATATATATATATATATATAATAAATAGTTATTATAAATTATTATTAGAAGTTATTAAAGAATTAAGTATTTTTATTTGTTTGAAACAGAAACAATAAAATAATTTGAAATTTTTAAAAGAGACCAATAAAATTGTTTCTTCTGATCTAATTACGTCTGTTAAGAAGATCTCATCATAATTTATTCGAGCTTAAAAGTTGGTTTAATTTATTATTGGATATTTAAATTTATGTTAAATATAAATTTGTTTGTTTATTAAAATCTCATTGATTATAATATAAGTTTGTTGAAAATGTTTTAATTCTAAGTCAATAATTTCTAGTTTTACTGACACTTAATAAATTAGGAATTTATATATATTTGATAAACACGAATTAATTCGGCGAAAATCGAAGAATTTCGTAGTATTCAATATTTATCAAATTCAATTAAAGCCGATTTAATCGAAGCTGATCTGAAGGTCAAATTGAAAACAAAATAATTATTGAAAATAATAATAATATTGAAGATTCTTAAACTTTACGTAATCAAAATTGACCAATTTTAAATTGAAAGTCATTAATATTACAGAATTTATATTTGTGAATCTTCAAAATTTAACAATTAAAAATATGTTAAAAATTACATTTCTCTAAAATATAAGTCCTAATGATAGAACAATTTGCAATTCTCTCAAATTTAAAGAGTTTTCATTTGTAAATCTTCAAAATTTAAGAATTTTACCTTGCAAAAAGCTAAAATTCAATCATTTTTTGTTGTCAACCTTTAAAATTGAACTACATATTAGAAAAAATGTTCAAAATTACACACTTTCAACAAATAAATCTTAAAAATTGAATTAATTTTATTTTTAACAATTCAAAATCGAATTATTTCAGAAAAGTTTCAATACTACACATAAAATTTTTAAGAGGCTTCAACTGAAAATATTAAAAATTGAAGAATTCTTTATTTTAAATCTTCAAAACTGTAATAAATTTGTTTTTAACATTTAAGATTACATACCTTTAAAATATAAATTTTAAAAATTAATAAATTTTAATTTTCAATCCTCAAAATTGCAGAACTTTGAATTGAATATTTTTTAAAATTGAAAATATTTAAACTACGTATAGTTAAGATTAAAGATTTTAAATTGGAAATCTTCAAAACCGTAGAAATTGGAATTGTTAATTTAAAATTCAAGAATTTTTTATTTTCGTAATTTAGAATCTTCAAAATCAGCACAATTCAATAATGGTTATTTATACATGCTTCGAAACTTTCAAATTGTAAACCTTTAAAATTGAACAGTTTTAAGTAGCAAATCATTAAAATTGAAAAATTTTCCATAGTCAGTCTTCCAAATTAAACTATTCCAAAAAATTTTCCAAATTATATACCTTTGAAATATGTTTTTTAAAAATGGAATAATTTATAATTCCCAATTTAAAAATTTTTTAAATTCTCAATTGTATTTCACAAAAATTATAATTTGATAATTAAATAATATTTTATAATAATTCCACTCCTTCATATTGTATTGACCTTAAAATGTGTTTCTAATAATTTATTATTTTGAAACGATTTTTTTTCAGAAATGCAAAATATTTAGAACTTTAAATTGAGAATCTTTCAAAACAATTTGTTTGCACCATTGTTGTTTACAATAATAAATTGTTTACTGCCATCAAAATGTTCTTGAAAATTTCGAAAGTTAGTTATTTACAGTTAATTCCATCGAAAAAACCAAGTTTGTACATCCAGAAATAGCCAAATAGTGCATTTGTTAATTAAGGTTTTTTAACAAACATTACTTTTTAATTGGTAGACAAATATTATACTTAGGTTTTATTTAAAACTAATATATGATGGATTAAAAAAAAACTTTATTTATTCCATCAAAAATACATAATATGGATAGTTGTTTATAAAAATAGCTTTCAAAATAACAAATTATTTATTCACATTTATTATTTAATTAAAAAACTCTTTTGTTCCATAAATTGTTCAAATTCAGTGCGAATTAAGTGTCGAATCGCCACCAATCTTCACAAAATCATTTTCATTCACTTATTTGTTTATAACAAATTTAATAAAGTGCTATTCAATATCTTTTTTGGATGGTTGCTTTTAGATTTCAGGGTATATTCAAAATGCACATTGATTAATAAACATTTATAAACAATTTTTTTGCAGAATTTAAAATAGCATATGCAAATTGGTTAATAACAATAAAAAAACTAAAAACAGGAAAATTACTGCGAATTTAATTTTTGCCCGGGAACTTTAAGAATTTTGAGGATAAAAATATGTCTAAGTCCGATTTTAACAGTTTAAAAATATAATTAGTTAAATTGTTATATTTTTCAATTCCGATATCATTTATTTAACGATGCGCAATTTTAATACCTATTACTCTAAAAATTTTCAATTTCAGATTTTTATTCTAAAAGCGTTTACAGTTGAAACTTGTAGAGAAAAACATTTTTATTTTATTGACTGTAAATATAAATAAATATGTCAATTATTTTTAAACTGGATTCGTTCTTTGAGTATAAAATTGAACAATAATTTATTTGATAAAACCGTTCTAAATCGGTTCAAAACTTAGTAATTTATAAATTTTAACGTTAAAACTTAAACTGTTTTAATTCGATAGTCTTAGTCAATGAAAAAATGCAAACGCCTACTTAAAGCTTTATAAACTATTCTGAACATAAAAATTGCTTCATAATAATATATTCGTGTGTAAAGTTCTTAATAATTTTGAAATATTTTTTCATGCAAAAAATTACATTTTTAAACTATCAAATTTAAAATTGTTTGATTAAGAAAAAGAATAGCTATCTAATATATAGCAATATTGTGAGATTGTGGAATTTTTAGATATACGTAACAATTGAACACTCATTATTGGTAGGAAAATTTTTTAAAATAATTTTTGCTGAGTTAAAACAAAATCTAGATTTTTCAGATTAGAAATAAAAAATTTAGAAGGTTTTTTAGATTTGTGAAAGACTGCAAAATAATAAAAATATTCTTTTAAGATTTTTAAAATTGCCAAAAGAGGGCCTGAAATATTAAAAATTTTTTTTTTAATTTCCTGGATTTATTAAAAATTGCAGGAAAAATGATATAAATATCTTTAAAAATGTATCGAATGTTCTGCCATTTTAAGAAAGTCCTGTAAATTTTAAAAGATTTCCTTAAAATCTTCCAGATTGTTTTTTTGACAATTTTGAAAGTCTTTTAAAAGATTAAAATAATTTTTTAACATTGAAAATCGTTTTCAATTTTCCTAGGAATTTCAAGAAAATATATTTAATCTTTTGAAGTCTTTTACAACTCTTGAAGAGCTTCTAAACTTTTTATTTGAAAGCTGCAAAAATCAACCTTTTTTTTTAATTAGCCTGTGACTCTTAGCAACGAAATTTTGGTACGAATATCCGAATTTCGTCGGTACATATACCTCTTTCAAATTATTTACAATCATTTCAAAATTTTAATTAATTTTAAATCTTATTAAAACTTCCAATGAATCAAACTTTTTTACACATAATAGGCAGGATGTTCTAAAAATTGTAGGAAAATTCGAGTCATTTTAAAAGATATTTAGAATTTCTTAAAAAAATCATTTTAAATTTGAAAAAATGTAAAACAACTTGTAGATTTTTCAAGATTCTGTAATAAAATTTGTATGCTTTTCATGGATGTTTAAACTATTTCAAGTGAAAAATTCAAATTTTTTAATTTTTAATGTTTCTAGCTTAAAATTGCTTAAAATAATATAATAATATAATTTTTAAAAGTTGAAATTCTAAATTTTGCTGTTCATCTGCATTTCCTTTAAAAAATTTCAATTGAAATGTGTTAATACGTACCTTTTATTTCATGCTTGAAAATTATTAAGCATTTGCTTATAACAATTTTTTATTTAAAAACTTTTAAACTTCAGCTTTAATAATTAAAAATTCAAGATTTTCTTTTTAAATTCTTTAATTTTTAGTTTATTTTTTATTGCTGGCAAACCAGATTTTAAGCATACGAATATTCATCCTTATTTAATTTTTCGGCACTGCTTATTATTTTGAAATTATTTGTTCTGTTTAATACCGTCAGTTGACTTAAATGGATTATACTTAAGTTGCGGACTCGTCACATTCCAATTTTAATTATTTGATTGTTTTTAAAATAATTGATTCTGGCCTGCGTGCCGTACGGTCCGTTATTATTTCAATCATCTCTTTTTATTTCCTTTATTTTGGACATCCTTCGAAAGTTTGTCATCTGTTTTTTAAATTTATTTCTGCCGTATTTAAATTTTGTTTAAATTATTGGATTTTGTTTAATTATAACTTTTTTATCATTTTTAAATATCTTATTACAGTCGAGTCTGGATTGAGTGATTCTGGATTTAATGTTTTTGAGAAGTGACACGGCGCCGCGTTGATTGATGAGTGGAGGTTTCGTAGTTGAAGTAAATGCAATAGATGGCTCTCTGATTAGGTAGGCCTGTGTTTGAATTGTTATGTATTGAAAAAATACTATAATTCATTAAAAACTTGATATTTTTTATGAATATAAAAGATAGAATTAAGTTTTCAGTAACAATAAGCGGGAAATTACTGGCACTTAAATTAATGTTTACTTTTCTAAAGTTACAGGGCACATGAGTAAAATTAATGTTTTTTAAAGGGGATTGGAAATTAAATTAAATTTCCCTTTGAACCTCTAAAATTTATTTAAAACTTCCTTCTCCTGAAATTAAAAAGAGAGTGTAAAAAAACAGTATATATCTAGTTTTTTAATCAAAGAAATGAATTTGTAAGCAAAATAATTAATCTTCAATTAAAAAGAAATAACTTTCAACAGGCAAGTTTGTTTTTCAACTAAGTAAATTTATTTCTGACCTTAAAGATTAATTTTATTCCAGAATGATGAATGTTTAACTGGAATAATTTAATTTTTAAAAAACAAAAAAAGAATGTTCAAATAAGGATATCAACTTTCAAAGAAAAAACTTATTGTGTACAACGCGAAAAAGGATGTCTTTTTCAGAAAATTGTCTCATTTTCAATCGAAAAATAAAATTTATTGCTAAAAAGATAATCTTCTCGAGAAAGTTTTTGCGAATTTGCAAAAATTACGTACGTGAGTGAAATACCCCCTCCCCCTACGGCAACAAATTTGAAAGGGCTTGTTTCAGCCTTTAATTTCTCATATGTTATTTGCATCAAAAAAATAAAAATTTGCAGGGCAGTGTTATCAGTGACGCGCACAGGCCTATTAGGCGCACGCGCACGTCGAATTCAAGTCGGTGTGCATGCGCGCGCGCCTTGAACTCATAGGGTGGGGGTAAAAGGGGAAATATTCCGCTAGGTACTTTGGAGTTGGGACGCTCATATCTGTGGAGCGCTCGTATCTTTGGAGCTCTTATCTTTGGAAATTGAGTGTATTAAAAAACTTTCAATCAAATCCATTAATAAGGATTTCTTCAGATTCTGATCACAAACCTGAGGTCAAAATTCAAAATTTGTAGTTTATAATGACCTTCATCTCCTCCAAAAGTGCCTAGGTCTGTATTTCAAATCAGGCTGTTCCTTGGTGAACTGGTGTAAGTAGAAATCTTGTCTTTTTTCATTCCAAGTCTACACACACACACACACCCATGTATATTAAAAGTTTGTCACAAAGCCAATCACAGGATTTCGCTGGGAGCGGGCTATGATTTTTTAAAAAGATTTTTAGATTTATCAAATCAGATTATAAACTTGTGCCTAAACTACTTTTATTAAATTTGTTGTAAGTCACAAAAATATAAAAAAATATTGTAAACGTTATAAATTAATGAATGAAGAAAAGTTATTTTTTAGGATTGGTACCGCTTATCAGATTGAAATCCATATTTTTAGTATAAAATGCGATATAAATTAATATCTCATGACGATGATTAAAAAATAGATGCTATTTGGCAATTATTTAAACAAAATTTTACAAACAAATTCCGAATTTGTATATTTTTCAGAAAATAGGTTCAACTTTTTCAAGAAAACAACAAAGAATGTCTTGCTGATGACCTTTTGTGAGAACTATTTGTTAATTTAAACAAAATTCAAATTATTTAAACAATTTTTATAAACAAATTCAGATTTAGCCTATGTTTCAACTAAAAGGTTCTTTTTTATTTACGAAATCGACTAAAAATGTCTTTACGATGACTTTTAGCTGTGAGGCTCAGTACATTTATAAGAATTATTCTTTATTTGAACAATTTTCATAAACAAATTCAGATTTAACATATTTTTCTACTAATAGGTTAAATTGTATTCCGGGAATCAAATAAGAATGTCTTGTCGATGATTATTGGTTTTAATGCTTTGAGTATTCATGTAAACTAATAATTATTTAAACGATTTCTATAGACAAATTCAGATTTATCCTATTTTTCAATTAATAGGATCTTCATTCGTGAAATCGACTAGGAATGTATTATTTTAAACTTTTGGCTATGATGCTTAAAAAATGTGTAAGATTTACTAATTATCTAAACAAATTCAGGTTCTGCGTATTTTTAAATATAAAGATCAATTTTATGTAAGCAATCGACTAAGAATGTCTTTTCAACAACTTTTTGCGATAAGGTTTTTGAAAATTTGTAAAAATTATTAATTATTTTAACAATTTTTGTGGGAAATTTAGATTAACCCTATTTTCAAACTAATAGACTTAATTTTATGTTAGAAGTCGATTAGAAGTGTATTCCAGATGACTTTTGACTATGATCCTTTGAACATTTATAACACCTATTAATTATTTAAACAATTTTCATAATCAAATTTAGATTCAGCATATTTTTTAACTAATAGGCTCACTATTATTCAAAAAATCGACTTAGAATGTCTTTTCAAAAACTTTTTGAGATAATGTTTTTGAAAATCTGTAAGAGTCTTAAATTATTTAAACAATTTTTATAAACAAATTCAGATTTATTCAATTTTCAAATAATAGAATCAATTCTATTTACGAAATAGAGTAAGAATGTATTTGAAAAGATTTATGGCTATAATGTTTTAGAAATTTGTAAGAATTTTAATTTTATTATCTTTTCAAAGACTTTTGACTATGATGCTTTTAAAATTGGTAAGAATTAATAATTATTTAAAGAATTGTGATAAACAAATTTAGATTTATCTTATTTTTTAAATAATAGACTCAATTTTATTCCCAAAATTTACTAAGAATTTCTTTTCAAACACTTTTGTGCATGGTGTTTTCAAGATTTATAAGAATTAATAATTAGTTAATCAAATTTTATGAAAAAGGTCAGCGTTTGGCTATTTTTCAACGAATATTCTCAATTTTGATGTGGAATTATTTTACAATCTTTTCACCATTATTGTTTGCTATGATACTTTTCGATGTAAAAAAATGTTAAATTATTTAAACAATTTACATTAAAAACTAGCGTCATATCAATGAGTCACCGAAAAGATATTCTCATTAGATTCCGTAAAAACAAATTTAGCCTCTTCGCTGCGAAATAGCCAAACGCTGAATTTTGTAATAAAATGTATTCAAAATAATTAATAACTTTTGTCCATTGAAAAAAATCACAGCAAACAATGATTAAAAAAATTTCCAAGCTCTAAATTTGGTATTAAAAATGGTTTAAATAATTAATTATTCTTGTAAAATTAAAAATCATCATAGAAATATTGGAGAAGAAAGATATTCTTCGTTGATTACATACAAAAATAATGCCGATCTGTTGAAACTTTGACAAAATCTGACTGTGCTTACGAAAATTGTTTATAAAATTAATAATTCTTATAAATTTTCAAATATCAATAGCACATAATTATCAGTAAGATATTTTTATTTAATTACCTCAAAAAGGAGCCTATTCCTTGAAAAATATATAATTTGTTTCAAAAACTTGTTTATGCAATTGCATTATAGCATCTATTTTTAAATAATTGTGAATAAACATCAATTTATCTCAAATTTTATACCAAAACTCTCGATTTGAATCAGCTAAACATTGCTAAATCTGAAAAATGAGTTCTCTCAACTTCATTGTTTCCCAGGGGGGAAAGTCGGATATTAGCCAGATTTCACGACCGCCGCAGTAATAATTCCCAGTTGTAATTCAGAATAAATACCAGTACTGTCTGTGAGTACTGTGCCAACCATCGTCACACGTACTGGTTTACTACTGGCTCAATACTGACTGTCATTACTGGTAGAATATCGACGCGTGAATTCCGCCAACGGTTGGCGCCATACTGGTTCACAACTGGCCCAGTACTGACTGTCACCTTTGGTGAAATACCGGCACAAAAGTTCCGTCAACGGCTGGCGTGATACTGATACACTACTTTTGTAGTACTGATACGTATTACTGGTAAAATACTGAAACAAGAGTTTAAAATGCTGAAATAAAAGTTTAACCAACGGTTGGCATCATACTGGCGTACTACTGGCTTAGGAGTGGTATACATATCTGGTGAAATAACAGTCGGTGGTAAAATTTCTAAGTTCCGTCGATTCAAATTTAAAACGCTCATTAAATTTTATTATCATAACTTTTAAAATGGGCTAAAACGCGTAAAAAATATATATAACACGAAAAAAAATTGTAGTCGATTTAAATTATTTATTTAAAAATTATTTTATGTAGTTATTTTATGCAGTGTTAGCACTCCCGACTACTAGGCGATAGATTTAGGTATATAGATATAGTTTCGAAACCCCGTAGCGGTAAAAATATTATTTGTAATTTAATGTGTAAAAGTGTAATCTATGTATTGATTCTAAGCAGTGCCATTAACATGCATTGACAAAATACTCGCAGTTAATTATTATTTACCTTTTTTGTTACATCTTTAGATTATAGAAATAGTGGGTGTTAAAATTAAACAAATGGTTTGAAAATTATATTTGTGTAGTTATAAATAATATTCGGTCTTGAAAACAATTAAATAATTGTTGATAGTTTTTAAAATTAACTCCGGCATTTTCGTACGCCAGCGGTTTGGAAGTACTGCCTCAGTACTGACAGTCAGTACTGCACGAGTACTGACAGGCTAGTACCGCTAAAAATTACAAGAAAGTACTGGCATAGTACTGGCCCAGTACAACCAGGCGGTACTGGAACTCTGACAGGCGGTACTAGCCCAGTACTTGGCCGGTGATGTATTTCTACCTGGCATACCTTCGTTATTACTTGGAGCCTGACCAGTACCTGTCCAGTACTAATCTGTAGTAAGTGCCCGGTGGTGAACTTCAGTGCTAGCCCAGTACTACAGGTCAGTACCTCGCCGAGTTTGCAGTATTAGTTAAGCCAGTACTGGGCCCGTACTAATAGAGGGTACCGCACCAGTACCAATTGTAAGTACTAGCCCAGTACTTGCCAAATATTGCTAGTTAGTACAGAACATTGTTATAATTAGGGTTTCACCGGTATAAAGCCAGTTGTCCTGTTCAGATTCTTTTGTTTTCATAGCCTCACAGAAAAAACTAGAGTTTCCAATAGAAACCCATTTTCGGTTCCAAAGGAGCTGCAACAAAAATGAACCACACCTGCTGAAAAGAAACCGAAAACGATAAATAAGCTCTAAATGATACCACACTTGGGGTTCGAAAGGATCTCAAATGTAATTCAGCCTATTCTTAAAGAACCTATTTTTCGCTTTGCCCACTTGGACATTATTTTTAATGAACAGCACATTATTTACCTTACAGCACACAGGTCATGGAACTCTAATGGACATGGCTTAATGAACATAATTGACTTATAATATTTATTGCCGCAATTAAAATAGATATAATGAATTGATAAATATTATTTGCAGGTTATGCAGCAAACTTGCAAATATGAAGGCTTATTCATATCAGTGCTCCCAATCTTGGGAACTCTTTGAAATGCGCTTTCTTCGCGCCGGCAACATGATTGGGTACTGTTCGCGCATTGATTTTGAATAGTGTCGATATTCAAATGTGACATTTATAATAAATAATGATTAGGAAATGCATTAATAGTAATTTCTTAATCCTAAAATAAGATTTTGAAGTGACAGATAAAAATTTAACTCGATTTTAATTACAAAGACGTTGTGAATTCAGAGTTCAGAGAAAGAAAGCATTTTTTTTAGCTCAATGATTAATCTTGTCTCTTTCGAGTTTCTAATTTTTATTTCTTTTATTCACTACTATTTTATCTGAAATGAAATCAATAAAGTTATTAAAAGTAAATTAAAATTTTTTTCTGAATTCAAAATTAAAAACGTTTTTTGCAATAAAATCACAATATTTGTTCATCTGTCACTCAAAAATTCTATTTTAGAATTAATAAATTACTTTTGAAGCATTTCCTAATAATTATTTATTATAAATATAACAATTGAATATTTATATATCTTAAAATGCGCGCGCTAAAAGCAACAAATCGTGTTGCTGGCGCGACGCAAGCGCAGTTCAAAAAGTTCCCAAAATTGGAAGCACTGATTCATGTATAAGAAAATTTTCGTCTCAAGTCATTGGTCGATAAACTTATTCTGTATGCTCACATTTATAAACAAGCCATTATCAATAATATTCAAGCATTAAAAAGGAAATCTTGCGTTCACCCTTTTAAATTTCTGTCTTGATTTAAAAAAAAAAACCCTAGTCCCGCGACAAACATGGCAGCGCCCACATGTTTATATTTTCATGCACAGTTTGTCGGCAGAAATGCTCGTGCGCATAATCAAATGGCACATCGTAAGATGGCGGCTCTCTCCACTCATGGAATTCTCCCCCCTCCCGTGGATTCAACCCCGCTCGAACAACTTAGGCCGCAGAGCTGCCAGATCGTGGATGAAATTTACCCCCACCATACCTACCGTTTGGGAGCTGCAAAACAAAAAGTGCATGATTACCACTGTGAGTTCGTATGTATGCCGAAAATGCACGATTCGACTTCGGAGTTCTGCTGTAGGATGATTGCCGATCTGAAGGCTTCGGAAGACTTCGGTGGTCTTCTATTTATATCTCGCTCCCCATTTGAAAGAAATTGAAGAAATTGGCGATTTGGATGTTTTGCCTGATTCTTAATTTCATGCATGCGTCGATTTTCAGGTTATGTTTTCCAGGTGTAAATAATATGGATATTATTGCTATTACATATATATATATGGCAACGGCCATACCACGCTGAACACACCAGTTCTCGTCTGATCACTGAAGTTAAGCAGCGTTGGGCGCGGTTAGTACTTGGATGGGTGACCGCTTGGGAATACCGCGTGCTGTTGTCCCATTCGGTTCGGTTTTGATTCCTCTAGAATCAAACCGAAGGGCCTATGACAAAGCCACCGAACGCGTCCTCGGGTTGCGGATAGAGGGTCCCTGTACCAAGGGTTTCTGCTGAATATGGTTACAAAAATAAATAGGCAGTCGCGGACAATGGTCTAGGGGTGGTCCCGAAGGAATTAACCACCAAGAGGAGGTGTGAAAACCGTGCCGAAAGCTGAATGGCACCTGGGTGAGGTGTCTAGAACGGTGACTCTGGGATACCGGGCGACCTCTCAGAGTAAGAAGCCTTATCCTTGCATGCGGGGCTCTACAAGGATGGACGAACCTCTTTCCCTAGCTTCTCGTGGGAACAACAATGACAACACCAAACATAGTTGTGGTAAGTGCGGTTCAAAACAACAGAACGCGCAGGGCTCCCGACAATGGGTCGGCCAACAATGCCGACCAATCTAGAGCTGGGGGAGCCAATGAAAATGGATTCAATGCGATGGATCGGCGGGATCTCGTGACCTTTGGGTGGACGGGGAAACTGAATCACGACTTGCTAGACTGCTACGATGCGAGTGTGGCCCGTGAACGGCGTTACATGGCACGGCTGCATGCTCTGTGGTGCGAGAAACACCCGGAGCTATCGCACTTTTCGCAGCAACGTCTGCGAAACCATGCTGAACTACTCCGTAAAAGGGGCTATGTAAGCGGAACGCCTAATCTACCACAGCTAGAACAAGCCGGAAACAAAGAAAGAGAGGCGACACTAAGACCAACCGCGGGCAGGCATCCAATAGATGAAGAGCGATGCTTTACAACCCGGAGAAACATCAACACCAAGGTTTCTTTCAAACCTGAAGATCAGGCTGAAATGGATGACGAGCTTCATGGACATTTTTCCGGTGAATCCGACCTCTGGGTTATCAATTATTGTGTGTATAATGCAGTGAGAGCTTTGGCCGATGCGAACCGTAAAACAAAACCAACGGCTGATCATAAGACCAAAAGACGAATGCATCAACTTGCCGTAAAGATAGGCTAGGCAAGACAGTACGCGTCCCTTATTCAATGTGTGATTGACTACATCACATCTGGCAGGAATTTTACCGCCAAGGTTCGAAAGTTTGCGCGCGAACTCCGGGCCCGTTATCACACACTTAAGAAGTCAAAGCTGCTGACCATCAGACAGCATATTGTTGAGAGAATACGGATACTATCTGACGCTAAGAGAAGTCTAGAGCGGAGGGAGAGGTGGATCAGAGAAAATCCACAGTTTCTCTCTGACCCATCTCGACTCTTCCAAGACCCTCCAGTTACTGTCGAACACCCACCCAAATCAGAGGAGGTCGAAGTATTTTGGAGAGAAGTCTACGAAGTTCAGCATAGACTGGACGAAGACTCAGAAAATATAAATAGCTTCAAGGAGTTATGTGTTGCTCTCATAACACCTGATAAAGAATGCCCACCCATTACTACTGAGGAGGTGAAAATAGTATTAAGAGGGATGAAGGACTATTCCGCACCGGGACCAGATTGTATCAAAATCTTTTGGTGGAAGAAGTTTTCTTTAACCCATAAGCATTTGGCCCGTATTTTCACTTCATATTTGAAGTCGGAAGAGCCGATTCCAGAGTGGTTGGTGGAAGGGCGCACAATACTTCTGCCGAAAATAGGCAACTTAGCTGACCCAAAGAACTACAGGCCAATAACTTGTCTGAATACGCAAGAAATGTATGAACAACGAGGCTCAAAGAAAGGCGTAGCCGGATGTCGGGAGAACCTGCTCATCGATAGATGTGTCTGCAAAGATGAAGCATTCTACCAGCGTGACCTATCGATGGCCTGGATTGATTATCGGAAAGCTTTCGATTCTACGTCCCATAGACTTATCATCTGTCTTTTGGAAATCTTAAAGGTTCATTCTCAAATAGTTGGGTGCATAGAGAGATTGATGCCGCTTTAGAAAACCAGATTTACTATCTCATCTGGCGAAAATCGTGTGACAACTAACAAGGTCACGTTTCAGAGAGGTGTCTTTCAGGGCGACACCATGAGCCCACTCCTCTTTTGCCTTACATTATTGCCAGTATCTCTAGCACTGCGCTATTCCTACGGGTACTTGTGCGGCAAACCTGCAGATCGATAGTACAAGGTCACTCATGTATTTTACATGGACGATCTTAAGATCTATGCTAAAAACAGAGAGCAACTGC
>NC_046666.1:30445455-30447500 GCF_010883055.1 Belonocnema kinseyi
TAAATTCAATATAATACAAATATTCAATGTAAACGATAACTTTACATATCTTTAAGAAGATATTTATTTAAACAAACCAAAACATTTATTTGAACCAAACAAATGACAAATAAAAAAATTTATTTGAATCAAACAAACAATTGTTTGACCCCATATTAAAGAAATAATTTGTTTGATTCAAACAAACATTTTTCTGAGTGTACACAATGCTTTCTAATATACTAAACCAAGTAAATGTTTCATCAAAATTACTTGAAACAGAAAATATAGATTTATGTCGTGCACTTAAAATCTCAAATACTGCAAGGAAACATTAAAAAAAGTACATACTTAAGTATGAAAAGTTTAAGGAAGAAGCTCTACGAATATCTTAAAAATGGGGTATTGAACCAGTCTTTGCAGAAGAACGGAAACCCAAGCGGGAGAAGCATTTTGATATTAGTAGAGAATATTTTAAAATCAATGTCTTTAGTCACACCTTAAGGTCTAATTAGAAATTTTGAATACATAGTTTACAGAGAAATTACAGATTCGATATCATGAGGATATCACAAAATAATTCCCCTGGGAAGTCATCAAATTTATCTCATTTCTAAATAGTAACTGGTTCAATGAGACGTTGCAGTAAAGAATGTTTTCCACACTTTACTCATTAAATGCAGCTTAATGGAAAGCGATTTTTCAGAAGTAATCCTTTAGTAATTTATATAACTCGGCATGTTACAGTATGCCAACTTGCGAAACAACGTTTAGCAAATAAAAAATGATAAAATCCTATTTAAGGAATAGAACGCATCAAAGTCGATTCTTAATTCTATCCCTACTGACAATCAAACTTAAAGATGCAGAACAATTGGATATCAAAATTCTTATTAATAAGTTTGTCCAAATGAAATCGAGACGAATTGCAATATAGCAACGTGCAAATAATTTTGTTAACGGTTTTAAATTTTATAAGAAGGGCCTCCTAATAATTTCTGCGGTGGGGCCTACATGGTTGTAGTTACGCCACTGCAATTTAGTACTCTTAAAACCCTTGAGGGATGATTTTTTAGGTACAAAGCATTAACAAAAATTTTGAATGCCAGCTCCTGAGTGGTGCCAAACTTGACTGGCTGGTTTTTTCACTCGAATTTTTGACATTTTGACAGTCTGCCAGTCAGCTTTGCCACAACTCAGCAACTGCCAGTCAAATTTCTTGTTAGTTGTTTGCACCAAAAAAATCGTCCCCAATGAATTTCAAGAGTATTAAAATGACGTTTTTTCACTCGGATTTTTGACATTTTTGATAGCCTGCCAGTCAACTTTGGCACCTCTCAGGAGCTACCTTTCAAACTTCTCGTTAGTTCCGCGTGGGTATGAAGAGCACTAAAATGACGTTGTTTCACTCGAACTTTCGACGGTTTAACAATAAACTGTTGCAAAACGTACCAACAGCTGTTAGCCAGTCAGCGAATTTCGAATTGTTGCACAGAAAAACTAGAGTTTCACCCATGTTGCGTCTCAAATGAAAATTGGTGTCATTGGGAACTTAAGCTCCAATAGATAACTGTAGAGATCTAAAATGGGTTAGTTTAGAGCCATGGACATAGGAAACACGGGACTAGGCATGCCATCCTAACAGAGCTACCAGATCGTGGATGAAATTTACCCCCAACATACGTACCGTTTGGGAGCCGCAAAACAGAAAGTGCATGATTACCACTGTGAGTTCGTATGTAAGCCGAAAATGCAGGATTCGACTTCGGAGTTCTGCTGTACGATGATTGCCGATCTGAAGGCTTCGGAAGACTTCGGTGGTCTTCTATTTATATCTCGCTCCCCATTTGAAAGAAATTGAAGAAATTGGCGATTTGGATGTTTTGCCTGATTCTTAATTTCATGCATGCGTCGATTTTCAGGTTATGTTTTCCAGGTTTACATAATATGGATATTATTGCTATTACATATATATATATATATAATTAAAAATTTGTCATAAGGACAACCGCAGGATTTCGCCGGGAGCGGGTGCTAATCTGAAAAATTGCACCCGCTTCCAGCGA
>NC_046666.1:30447600-30448912 GCF_010883055.1 Belonocnema kinseyi
TATGTATTTATATTGAATTTTGTTCAAGTGACGTAAATCTTTTTTTTTACACTTAACCTCAAAATTGAGCATTCCTTATTAAAATAATCTATGATCTCGATAATATGCTTATTGTTAACCATAAATATCATTGTATGTATAATGGCAGAAACACTTAGTCAACCCGAATGCTTAATTCTGGTTAATTTTTAACTCTGTGCTTCTCATTCCTGTATTGAACAATCATAAATTATAATAATGAGAAATGAACCAGAGTTAGACATTTGAATTAAATGTATTTATAAGTGTTCCTGCTTTTAAGTACACAGTCATAATTATAATATAAAAGAACATGATTGATTTCATAAACGATCACTATGAAGAAAGGAGGTTAGTATTGAAAAAGACTTACTTATATCCGAAATCTTCCATTATACCCACGATAAAAATCCTAAACTTCAACTAGCTCCTAAACTAGAGATATTGCGTTAATTTTTCAATTATTATATATTTTTATAGTAAATCAGAACCTTCAGAATAACACAAAACTGAAAAAATACAAATGCCTTCAAATAAATCACATGATCAATTAATTTAGATTCTAGGTTAGTCCCTTTGGAGCCGCCGACAGCGCTTTAGCATGCCTAGCGGCACTTTGTAGTACTGCTTTGTACTGTATTTTTTGTTTGAATCAAATAAAAATTTTTTATGAATTCGAATACATAGATTTCAGAAAAATGCATTGTTTAATAAATGTCAATTTTTTATTTGAATCAAACAAATTGTACTAAACAAATTTTTTGCTGCAATGAATATGGCAAAGAGTTTCCATTTCTTCAAATTAAATAAACCTTTTTTTAATTGAAGCCAAAAATTGATTTGATTCAATTATATGAATTTAAATAAAATTTTTTGTTTGATTCAAACCAATATTTTTCTGAGTGTACATCACTATAAATTCAAACTTGACCACCTTTTTTCTAATTATAGCTGCTTGTAGCCGCATTATTCCATAAGGTTACGTTTTTTCATTAGCCGAGAAGATTTTGGAATATTTCAAATATTAAAAAAAAAGAATCTAGACAATTTTAAATAAAATTTGTTTATATGAGAAGAGATAACACAATTTTAGAACAAATTTAAATCAGTTTAGAAGTTTGTTAGGACCGTTGAAACCTTGGAAAATTTTTAAATATTTTATAAATTTTCAGAAATCTTTAAAAGTATTAAAATGTTCTTCTTTATTCATAATGTGTCCCCTAAGGGTTTACATGACTTCCATTCCTTACAATCTTTCCGTTTACATCTATATATTTTTTACAATCTTATCCTT
>NC_046666.1:30449012-30471727 GCF_010883055.1 Belonocnema kinseyi
AACTTTGTCTATTTCGCCTCGATCTAATGAGTCAAACGCCGCCTTTAAGTCCACGAACATTGCTATCATTGCCCCTTTTTCCCTTTTAATTCTCTTATTTACCCCTAAAATCGTCTTCAAATCTTCGAGATTTGTTTCTAGTTATTTTGCAAGTCTTATGTGATGTTTTAAAATCGTTTTAAGTATTCTCTTAAAATTGAAAATTGTTGAAATCCGTTGAATTACACTGAAATCTATTGAAAAATATTGGGTTAAAAATTCGGAATTAAACATAATATTGAATGTTAACAAATAATTTGTTTAGTACGATTTGTTTAATTTAAACAAAAAGTTGACTTTTATTAAACAATTCATTTGTTTAAAATCTGTTAATTCGAATTCACAAAAATATTTGTTTTATTTAAACAAAAAATAAAGTACAAAGCAGTATCACAAAGTGCCGCTAGGCGTGATAAAGCGCTGTCGGCGGTTCCTAAGTAATTAACCTAGAATCTGAATTAATTTATCATGTGATTTATTAGATGGCATTGGAATTTTTTCAGTGTTGTATTATTCTGAAGGTTCTGATTTTCTGTAAAATCTTAAATTAATTGAAAAATGGACGAAATATCTCTATTTTAGGAAATACTTGAATTGTCGGGCGTTTACCTTAGATATAATTGAAGATTTCAAATGCGAGAAACTCTTTTTCAATGCTAACATCCTTTCTTCAAAAAAATGATTTATGAAATCCATCATGTTTTTTTTATTATCATTATCATTGTATAATTAAAAGCAGGAACACTGATGTATACAATACATTCAATTCAAATGTCTAACTCTAATTGAAAAATCAGCTACTTGGTTGAAAATTCAGAAATTTGGTTAAAAATTAACTTTTTGTTGAAAATTCAATTTATTTGTGAAAAATTTAGCTGTTCGGCGTGAAAATTCAACTTCTTAACAAAGAAAGCCACTATTCAGTAGAAAATTCGGTTATAGAATTAAAAATTAATCTTTTTTAGTTTGAGGATGCAAATTTTTGGTTGAAAATTTACACAATTTAAAAAAAATTCTTTTTTGTAGCAAATTAATCCTCTTAGTATAAAATTTAACTATTTAATTGAAAATGTTTGGAGTTGGTGAAAATATTTATTTTTTAGTAGAAAACGATTCTTCTTAGTTGAAAATTTGACTCTTCAATGAAAAAATAGTTTTTTTGGTTGAAAATTGAACTATTTTGTAAAAAGATTTAAAGTTTAAAGAATAACAATTTAAGTTGGAATTTTAGTTAAAAGTAAACAGAAAGCGGCTAATTAACACTGAATTCGGTTTCTTTCTTAAAAATGTAAATATTTTTTTTTATGAAAATTCAATTATCACATTTTCAGTTGAAAAATGATCTTTGTTAGTTTCAAAATTCAACAATTTGATAAAAAATTTATGTAATTTGTTCAAAATTTTTCTTTTTGTATGGAAGGTTAATCTTCTCAATGAGCAATTTAACGATTTGGTTAAAAATGTTTCTCTTAAGTTAAAAATTCAATAATTTGGTTGAAAGATAAGCTTTTTTATGCAAACGAAACTTTTATGAACATTCTTTTTTACTCGAAAAATCATCGCTTTGTACTAGTTTTTTAAGTATTAACGATTACCTTTTTTCAAGATTTATCTTTCTTGGTTAAAAATTTAACTAACTGGCCAAAAGTTAATTTAGTTTTCATTCAAATTACCGAAAAATCTAGAAACCGGGTCTTTTATTTAAATTGCCTAATTATCAAAATAAAATATAATAAATAAAAAAATTAATATAAAAAATAAACGGGCTTTTATACAATTATAATTTCTATTTTACTAAAATTTTAATTTAATTTTTAAGTTTGGTAATTGTAATTTTTAAAAAAGTACTAGTGAAAAATATTCCATTTTAAAAATGTTTAAATCGTAATTCTTGAATTATGATGATTCAGTAAATCAAAAGGCAAGGGTCTTCAAATCTATATTTTCTGATTTAAAGATATTTCAGATATATCAAAATTCTCTGAAATTTCAGATGAAAATGATTACAATTACAAAATCTTTAGTTGTAAAATTAAAACTTTCAAAATTTTTAATTGTAAATTTCCCAAATTAAAAACTGTTTGATTTAGAAAAAATTAAATTCAAAGTTCCAGAATTTTGAAGAGTTGTAATTAACATTTTTTGAATTTCTAAATTACTGAATTAAAAATTACTTCATTTTTAAGATTTAAACATTAAAGCTAAAATTTTGAAGATTTAGGATCGAAAATTCTGAAAAATCTAAAATTCTGAAAATTCTGTTTAAAAGATTTAAAATTAAAATTTGTTTAATTTTATAGATTTGCAATTGAGTTCAATAATAGGCGATTTTGTAATATTTCCAGCTTCATTGAAACAATAGGAAGGCCACAAAATCTGTTTACAAGTTCTCGGTTGGAAATGAAAACAAAATAATTATTTATACACCTTACCTACTTGACCTTAGCCTATTCACTTCCAAAATAATCCATTAAATGCTTGTGTACTGACCTTGTTCAAATCAAAAATAAAAGAAAAACATCTTTTTAAATAGAAAAATGGTTGTTAATTAAAATTTGTCATTGGTCAATTTGGAAGTAAAAAATTTGTGAAAGAAGCTGATAACATTTTGAAGAAATATATTCTGTCTAATTTTTTACTTTTTTTAAAAACATTTTTATAAATAAACAAATACGAAAAATAAATAGCAATTTGTTTTGTTTCACTTTTTCGGTGTTCGCTAATAATATTAAAAATGTTGCAATCGCCTACGTTTAATAATTTTACATTACTTAAAGATATTTTACCAGGATCCAATAAATTAGTACAATTTTTATAAATAAATTATTTGTTGAAAGCGTGTTTTCTATCATTTTCATTCACTTAAGGTTTTTAAAAGTTATATTCAAAGAAATTTGTATGAAAATAATATTAACATTAAGAAAATGTCTTTCAGAATTATTCTTGTTAATACCATAAACATATTTAATAATCTGTTTTAAGGCATCTGTTGACAGAAAACTTAGTTTTTTCTATGTAAATTTTTCAAAATTATAAAGTTTTTCATAATTTAAGCAAATTTCACAATTTCTAGAAAAGTTTAATGATTGTTTTAAACAAATTTCCTAAGCAAATGCATTATTTGGAATTTTTCGAAAGAAAAATCAGTTTTTTTAACGTCGGTTCTTTCAATTAAGAATTTGATGAAAATTTCAGCAAAATTTATAACTTATAATTGAAAATTTTAGTTTGAACTATAAATGTTGACTTTTTAACAAAATAATTTTATTTTTAACATAATAGTTACATGTTCAATCGAAAAAGACAAATTCCTAAAAAGAAAGTGTAATGGTTTATATTACAATCAAAATTAGTAGTCTAGCGCGCGCCAATTTATTTTTTTATGGAAAAGAATAAACCAAAAGCCTATCTTTTCTATTTTATACATATTTAATTAATGTTAGAAAATATTAGTATAAAGTAATAGAAGGCACCAAGGCCGTTTACACTGAAAATGAAAAAGTTTAATTTAATCAGTTTAAAAAAATTAACGAATTTTTAACCAAATAGTTACATTTTCATCCAAACGCCTAAAATTTTAACAAAATAGTTAAACTTTTAAATAATTTTAAACATTTTCAAACAAAAACTAAAAAATATGATTATTTTAAAACAATAACAGCTGAATTGAACCACAAACTGCATTTCAAGAAAATTTTTAAGTTTTTAGCCACAGATAAATTTTTAACCAAAATAATGAATCTTCAACCAACAAAATTAATTTTTAAAAAGCCGTTTAACCTTAAAACAATTAGAGAAATATTCAACAAAAAAGATTAATTCTCAACCAAAAAAAGAAAGAATTTTGAACAAAAGAATTAAATTTTCAATTAAGATGATGAATCTTTAACACAAAAAATATCCATTTTCACTCAATTAGTTTAACATTTAACCAAGTAGTCGAAGTCAAAAAATTTTCAGTCAAGACAGAAAAAAAATTCAACTAAATTGTTGAATATTTTCAACATGAAATTTCAAAAAATTGTTTCCTGATAGTTTAAAAATCAAGTAATTGGTTGAAAATTCGTCTTTTTTTGTAAAACATTAATCTTATTGGTTAAAAATTAATCTTTTGAACACAGAATTTATTTTACAACGAAAAAATTTCTCTTAAAATTTAATCTAAAAACAACATAATTCCTTTCCTGATCAATTCAGCGATTCAAAGTGCAGAACCTACCTAATGTTAAATGGATCCGATCTCCTTTGAAATAATTTTCATAACACTGTTTTTTTTGTTGTTGAAAACTAATTTTTTTAACAGAAAATTCAACTATGTCATTTTTAGTAGAAAATTAAAATTTTAAATTAAAGTGTGATCTTTTTTCGTTAAAAATCTAACTAATTCTTTAAAAATTTATGGACTTTGTTAGAAATTCGACTTTTTTAGTAGAAAATTAATCTTCTTGTTTGAAAATTCATCTTGCTTTAAACGAAATTTCGATTCTACTATTTTAGTTGAAAATTGATATTTTAATTTGAAAATTGACCTGTTTTACTGAATAATTCAATTTTAAAAATTTTTCTGTTTTGGTAGAAGATTAATACTTTTGGTTTAAAATCGGCCTTTTTCGTTAAAGATTGAACTATTTAAAAACAAATTTATCTGTTTTGATGCAGTATTTAGAAATTCAGAATTTTGTTGAAAATTCGTTATTTTTGGTAGAAAAATAAACTTTTCAATTGAAATTTCATCTTTTTTTCGAGGATTCTACTATTATATGAAAAATTCGTTTTTTGGTGAAAAATTAATTTATTTAAGAGAAAAGTCGATTATACCATTTTTGGTAGAAAAATGATATTAAAAAAATGTATCCTTTTTGTTGAAAATTTAATTTTTTGTAAATCGTCTTTCTCAAGTGGGAAATTAATTTTCGTGGTTAAAAATTCATCTTTTTCACTGAGGGTTCAATTTTTTTTTTAAATTCCTTCATTGTTAGTTAAAAATTAATTTATGTATGATAAAATTGGATCATACCATTTATGCTAGATAATTGATATGTGAAAGTAAAAATTTATCTGTTTTAATAGAAAATTCAAACTTTTGTTTGAAAAAGCACATATTTCGATTAAAATTCAGGTTTTTGGCAGAAAATTAGACTTCTTGGTTGAAAATTTATTTTTGTGATTAAGAAAAAAACTATTAAGTTGCACATTCCTTTTTTTTTGTTAAAAAATAAATTTTTCAACTGAAACTTTAACAATCCCTTTTTCGGTGAAACATTGAAACTTCGAATTAAAAATGGATATTTTTGTGTTGAAAATTTAATTATTTGTTTCAAAAATGGTGTTTTTTTATATATAATTAATGTTCTTGGTTGAAAATGTATCGGTTTGTTTGGAAGCTCAACTATGTATTATCAAATTCATCTATTTTGATAAATTTCAACTAATTTGTTGAAAATTTAATTGTTTGTTGTTAAATATTAATTATTTTAACTAAAAAGGAATAATCCTATTTCTGGTTCTATATATTTATATTTTTAATTAAAAATTTATATTTTTTATTTCAAAACTCCACTATATGTTTGAAATTTGATCTTTTTGATTGAGGATTCAGCTATTTTATTACAAATTTTAATGTACAATTTTAGGATGAAAAATTATTTTTACAATTGAAAATTAATTTTTTTAGTTGAAAATTCGTCTTTTTGGTAGAAAATTAATTTTCTTTGTTAAAACCTTATCTTGTTTATTGACGATTCAACTATTTTCTTCATTATCTTGTTTGTTAAAAGTTCATGCCTGTAAGGAAAATTTTTATCATATCACTGTTGGTTGAGAACTGATAGTTTTTTGTAGAGAATTAGATGTATGGGTAAAAATGAATCGCTAACGATTCTGATAAATAATGTATAGAACCTGCTTGATTTTAAGTGAATTCTATCTTATTCTAAATACTTTTTATAATATTGTTCTTGGATTAAAAATTAATTTAGTTAAAAGCAATTTAAATCTGTATAAAGTCTCTTAAAATTTATAAAAATAATTTTCGTACAGACAGATTATTTAAAAAATAACAACAAAGGAGTAAAATAATAAATTTATTATAATTACATATACGTCACTGAAAAAATAATTTGCAAACAACTTTTGCGATTGAAAATTGTTTTATTAAATAAAAAATTGACAACAAAACTTCTTCGACTACATTGGTAGTGTTTTCTCACCAATTGTACTTCTTTAAAATAAAATAATGTTTTAAGATTACTGCAAGATTTATTAATAGTTCATAATAAAATTAAACGAAATTTAAATTTAAAAAAGAATCATTTTTCATTAGTTAAAAACTAAGATATTAATAAAAAAAATAATGCTTCCAATTCTAAAACCGCGTGCCTACAAGATATTGTATACTTTTCACAGATTTAATAAAACTCACTGATGAAGGCCACCATTCTGTGCCGAAACATTTGAAACAACTTAATTAGTTTCAATTCACCTGACCCTAAAGCCAACAACTTTGATTTTTTTAGTTAAAAATGGAATTATTTGTTTGAAAACTTATGTATTTTGATGAAAATTGGTGTTTTTTGTTAGAAACATAAAATTGCCTTCTTTAAAAATTCATATTTCTGATTGATAATTTAATTATTTCCCGTGCAGGAATCCAATCAGGGATCCGGCCGGGTCCCAGCTGGATAGCCCCGCTTTAAGCCGGGCGCTGGTCGGGGAATCCGACCGGGATCCGGCTAAAAACGTCACGGTAAACTGGTCGGATCCCGGCTTCAATACCGGCCGGGTAATCCGGCCAAAAAGCGGTTAAGAAATGTTGCTTCAGGCGAGAAATTGGTAACTTGTTTTGTCTTTTAAAGCTCATCGTAAAGATTACGGTGATATTTAAAATTCAAATCAAGTGAACCAATTCTGGCAAGAGAATTGGAGTAGAATTTGATTCCCTGATGATAGAATCTCATAGCAATTTGGAAGCCACGTGGTGATTTAAGGTTAGGAAGGAAGGAAGTAAAAACTGTATACACAAGACTATATTTTAATTAAAAATCATAATTATTCGCGCACTAAGTGGGGAATTCAAACTAATTACTGAAATAAGGTTGATTTTAACTATGAATCTCGATTTTATTTGCGAACTTCGAAGAGACGACGCGACGTGAGTGCAAGGAGCATTCTCGTTCCAGGTGCGAAACTGAAAATTACTGAGTGTCTATGCAGACGACAGACACAGCAGGCGCTATATATGGCGGTAAATTTGAAATTGTACAGACTAAACATTGTCTGAATATAGAGAAGTTTATACAAATTTTATAATTTCTGTAGTTGCACATAGCAGAATCGATAACAGTCTAATCTAAAATGTTAAATTATTCCAAAAATGTAATGTTTTTTTAAAAGAATTTAAAAAAGCTCATTTTTGTTTCACTGATCTAATAACTCTTCAAATTATAATTTTAAAATAATAATTCATCTAGCATCCATAATCACGTCTTTGATAATATCACGGCTCTTAAAAAATGTGTAATTTCTACAAAAACATTATCCTGACCAGTGCCCAGCTGGCTCTCGACCATGGGGTATAACCAGGGTTGGCCCGGCCTGTAACCGGCCGGCCCCAGAGTGCGTGATTCGAGAAAATGCACATATTTTTGATGACAATTCGTTATTTTGGTAGGAAATTAGTCTTCTTGTTTGAAAATTTACCTTTGTGATTAAGAACAAAAATATTAAGTTACACATTCCGTTTTTTTCTGAAGAATTAAATTCTCTAACTTAAAATTTAACTATCCCACTTTTGGTGAAACACTGGAATTTGTAATTAAAAATGGATATTTTTGGGTTCTTGGTTGAAAATACATGTGTGTGCTTGAAAGTTCAACTATGTATCATCAAATGCATCTATTTTAGTAAAATTTCAATTAATTTGTTGAAATTTAATTGTTTGTTGTTAAATATTAATTCTTTTAACTAAAAAGGAATGACACTATTTCTGGTTTTATATATTCATATTTTTAATTAAAAATTAATTTTTTCATTTGAAAATTCGTCTTTTTGGTAGAAAATTATTTTTCTTTGTTAAAATCTTATCTTGTTTATTGGGGTTCAACTATTTTCTTGATTTTTGTTTGTTCGTTAAAATTTAATGTATTTGAGGGAAATTTTAATTATATCATTGTTGGTTGATAACTGATATCTTTTTTGTATATAATTAATGTTATGGGTAAAAAATTAATCTGTTTTTTATTATTCTTAACATAGATGCTCAAATTCGATTTTTTTGTCTTAGAACGGAAAAAAACGTCTTGCATAATTTATTATAAAATATGTTAATCGCTCAAAGATTCTGCTATATAATGTGTAGAACCTGCCTGATTTTAAGTAAATTCTATTTTATTTTGAATACTTTTTATGATATTTTTATTGCATTGAAAATTAATTTAGTTGAAAATTATATTATTTCTTAACAAATATTTCTTTAAATAGAAAATTAATCTTTGTGATTGAAAATTCATCTTTTTTGTTAAAACTTTTACTATTTGGTGCCATGTTCATCTGCTTTAATTAAAACTTAAAATAACCTGTAGAAAATTTCATTTTTTTGGATTGAATAATAACTTTTATTAACTAAAAACTGAATTATTCTTTTTTTGTTTAAAATTTGATATTTTTTATTGAAACTTCATCTTTTTAGTTAAAAATTATTTTATGGGTGAAGAATCAATCTGTTTTTTATTATTCTTAATGTAGGTGTCCAAATTCCATTTTTTGTCTTACATCAGAAAAAATGTCTTGCATAATTTACTATAAAAAATGTTAATCGCTAACAGATTCTGCTATATAATGTGTAGAACCGGCCTGATTTTTAGTGAATTCTATCTTATTTTAGATACTTTTTATATTAATTACTTGGATTGAAAATTGATCTTTTTTGTTAAAACTTTTATTATTTGGTGCCGAATTCGCCTTTTTTGGTTAAAAATTTAAATAATCTGTAGGAAATTTCATTTTTTTTATTGAATATTAACTTTTATTTACTACAAAATTGAATTAATCTATTTTTTTTAATTTGATCGTTTTTATTGAAACTTGATCTTTTTTGGTTAAAAATGGAATTATTTGTTTTAAAAATTCCCGTATTTTGTTGAAAATTTGTGTTTTTTGTTAGAAATATTAATCTTCTCCCTTGAAAATTCATATTTTTGATTGAGATCCAACTATTTTGTTGTAAGTTTCTTTTTAGTTGGTCAAAAACTAATTTCTCGCCGACCATTGGGTGATAATGAAAGTGCCCGTACATCCTTATAGTATGTATTTATTGTTGGAGTTATTCAAAATTGTGTTTTCATAAATTAAAAATGGAGTATTTGGCCAAATTTGCCGGCAAATATGAAGACCCGATACACACATAAACCTGAAAATAATTCATTCAATCCCACATTTCTTAAACCATATATTGTTTAAAAGCACAGAAAACATTCGAAGCCTATATATTATACATATTTGAATGAAATTTTTGTGAAATTTGTATGAAAAATGTCAATAATTTTCAATATATTTCAAACACGGAGTATTTTTTTCGTATTAGGAAAAATAACTAAAAGCTTAACTTTCGTAAAGTTTTTGTAATACATTCTCGTAACTTTTTATAGCAAAAAATAGTATTTTATAGATTTTTGTAGATATACGAATGATTTACATCAAATTCGTAAAAATTATCTAATTCTGCAACCAGCAGTTCGCTCTTGTATACTCAAATTAATTCCTAACCTCTAAATCTCAAGAAGTTGTTATCGCATTTTACACCAGCAATGGACTTTAATAACAAAACTTAGAACAAATTCCATGCTTAATAGGAATATTACTTAATTTTAATGTTTATATTAATAACAAATAAAAGCTTAAACATTAACCTGTTATTAAAAATATACTAACCCTACCGATAGAAATCTCAGAGTATATGCTAAAGATTCTCAAGGCTTTTAGAAGCTCTGAGAAATTCTCCGCAGGCACTCAGGTAGATATAATTAATGGTCCAGATAGCTCGTTTAAATGCTTTGAAGGCTTTAAAATGTCCTTTTCAAAATTAAAATGAAAATAGTTCATAAATAACAAGCAGACAGGCTTAAATTGAAATAAGAATTCGATCATAGAGAACAAGCAGACGCCCTGTATTGCGGCGGTATGGGTGACAATGTGTTGGTAAAGGTGGTGGTAACGGAGAAGCGTTAATTCGTATATCGACTTCGAATTTTGATTCGATTATTATTCCCAAAAGTGATCCGAAAATACTTGCGCATGCTTGAACTGTGCGGCGCTCGTTGGCTCTAGTTCGCGTACACATTTAAAAATGAAGTACAGACGCGCACCGTAGCCAATGAACGTCACTCAAATCCAACCAAGCGCAGATCAAGGCAGCTCAGTTGGGATCATTAACTTCAAGAAAACACATGTCACGTTCTATTTCTGTCTAACTCACGGTGACTCACGGATGCCTTTGTCACACGCATATATCAATGAAATCGAGTGTTGTGACAATCGAAATCGACAATATCATTTAGAGATTTTATATTAAGGATAGAATGAAATTTATACAACAAGAATAAAATAATTTTAAATCGAAAAAGACGAATTTCTAACAAATAAATATTTTTCATTAAAAAAATTAATGAAAGTTCATCTACATTATTGAACCATCAAACTAGAACACAGATTTTCTATACAAATTATTTTTTTTTACCAAAAAAGACGAATTTTCAGCTCAAAAAGATCAATCTCAAAAAAATGGAAAGGTTACATTTTCAGTTAAAAATGAATTTTAAATATAACAAAAAAGGATTTTGCACTAAACAGTTAAATTTGCAACCAAAGGCCTAAGCCTTTATTAAAAAAAAAATAAATTTTAACAATGTAGTTTAACTTTTACTAAAGTAGTTAAATTTTCAATTAAAAAAGATTATTTTTCAACAAAATAATTAAATCTTCATCCAAAGAGATGAATTTTCAACTAAAAATATAATTCTTTATCGAAAAAGTGATTTCTTCGAAAATGATTTCAATCTTCCAAACAAATTGGTTGAATGCTCAAGCAATGAAGCATGAGTTTTAAACAAAAAATTGCATTTTCATTAAAAAAAAAGAAATTTCTTCTAAAACATATAAATTTTTAATCAAAAAGATGAATAAAAAAAATAGTTGAATTTCCTGTTGAAAAGGATTTCAGTAAAGTTTTCAGAATCAAAATATGAATTTTTAAACAAGATATTATTTTCTGCCACAATAATTGAATTTTCAATCCAAAAAGATAAATTTTTAGCAAAAAAGGATGATTTTTCAACAAAATTGTTAAATTCTCTACAAAATACATGCATTTTTTCGAAAAAAATAAAATATTGTACTAAAACAGGTAAATTTATGATAAAGATCACCAATTTTTTTAAAAGTGGAACTTTCATCCAGAAAAGATTTCAGTTCATTTTTCAACACCAAAATATAAAGTTTAAACAAAAAGTACATTTTCTACGAAAGAGCTAAATTTTACAGAAAATATAAGAGTTTTCTACGAAAAAGTATGACATTTTAACAAAAAAAAAAAAAACAATTTTAAAAAATAGTTGAACTTTCAACTAAACAGTTGCACTTTTATCCAAGAAAGGTGTACTTTATACTAAAGCCATTTCCCAAATTCTTATACAATCTTAAATTATTTAAATTTACGATTCTTATATTCAAATTACAATTTTGTTATTTTGTAAGTTTTAAATTATAAATAGTACAATTTTAAATCGTTTCTTATAAAACTCAGTAGCATACCCATGTCAGTTCTGGGCCACTACTGCGTAGTTCCGGCTGCCACCGAGAGATGGCGCCACCAATCAGTCCCTAACAGTCGGAAACTGCGCGGTCGGTCTGGTAGATTGCTGAAGCGTACCCGTTGAAAAGTGGGCAAGGCGGGTCTGCATTTTACGGATCGAATCGCTTACAAGCTTTTTGTGTATATGGTGCTCGAAGCTTCTAGAACCTTCGACTTAATATAACCTACAGGAGCAGCATTTCTAGGAGCTTCGAGAATCCCCTAGCTCACATAGGCCAACTATTTTTTTTAGAACTTTCTAGGACTCAGGGGAATTCAATCTAAATAAATTTGGGTATTGCGGTCGTTATTGCAAGATTTCTTCACCTTTTTATTTCAATTAGCACTGGAAATATAAGTAGTTTACCTGTAAGGAATATCAGGTCGAAGTTTTTAGGAGCTTCCAGAATCCCCCAAATAGCATAGGCCAAATATGTTTTTAGAATTTACAAGAACTGACCAAAATCCAATCTAAATAAAACTTAGGTATCACGGTCGGTATTTCAGGTTTTCATCGCTTTCTTATTTTTATTACCACTAGATAAATGAGCATTTCCCCTATTGATAATATTAGTTCGAAGATTCTAGAAGCTTTAAGAATCCCCGAGCTCGTATAGGCAAACTATGTTTCTAGAACGTTCGAGAACTCAGGGGAATTCCGACTTGCCCACTTTGCCATGGATTGGTGTCAGTGGTCTACCTTAAAGACTGCGTATTCACTGACTGTCTGAGATTGACTGGCGGCGCCATCTGTCGATGACAGTCGTAACTACGTAGTACTGCCTGGAACTGATATAAGTGTACCACTGCTGTCCAATTTTAAAAATTCAATCTAAAAGTGTACAATTTGGAACGCTTTTAATTAGAAAATAATAAAAATAAAATTGATTTATTTTGTAATGTTTAAATTATAAATAATACAATTCAAAGTTTTTCTAATAAAATAATCCAATTTTTAAAATTTAATCTAAAAGTTACAATTTGGAATGCTTCTAATTAGAAATAATTCCATTTGTAAAACTGGTAGTTTAACGATTTTCCGCAAGAGGTACTAAGAATGATACTAACTGACTAAACCGAAATCTAAATGCGTCTAAAGCCTCTAAATAGGGTTCCTCTCAGTAAGGCATCTTTTCCTGAACTGCTCTCGAACGTTACGCACAGCGCCCTAAATATGAGCTAAAAATATTTCTGCTGTTTTTTAAATATAAATAATTACAAATGTTTAATTTTAATATCCACGATGATTTGCAAAAAAATTTCCAATTGTTGAAATAAATGTAACTTATGCAAAAAATTATTTTTCGCGAAAACTGTAAAAAAATAGTATTTTTTAAATGAACGGTAAAAGTTAACCGTTGTTTAGATTAGTGAATTTTTTTCAAAAACATTATGTGATTATTTGAACAATTGATTATTCTTTATTTTAATAATATCATAAGATTGGGACCGAGATGTCCACTTTCTTTTCAAGTCGGTATTCTATGCTACTTTTTGTTGGATAATTACATAATTTTGATACATTTCTTTTAATTATTAGCAAATGTCTATTTGTTCAAACAAAATATAGTTGCTCAAGCACTTTTCTTTCAAAGACTTTTAAAAAATAATCGAAAATGGAAATAATACAATTATTTGTCTAACTGTGTCGTGTATAGGTAGAATATATAAACCATTTTTTAATTTTTTGAACAAACTGAATTTGTTTAACCAAAGATATCTTAGTAGTAGTAAATTCTGCTAAGAGCTTTATGTCATTGTTCGCAAATTAATTGATTAATTAATTAAATAATTATTATTAAAATAATAATTATTAAATTAAATCATTATTATTAAAATCATTAAATTAATTAATTTAAACTCTCTGTAAGGTCAGGATTTTCCGAATATTTAAACTTATTTTAAACTTTCCAATTAGTCTGAGCTGTAAATTAAGTCAAGAAGACAAACATAATTGTTTATGCAATTGATTATTATTTTAAATAATATTGTTTTCGAATAATGCTAGAAAGTTGCAGTTTTTTAAAATTAAATATTCAACATTTTGTCCATTTTTCAAGTAGTTTAATATAATAATTAATTTAAATTGCAACTCGATTCACCTAATATTGACGATTCTGAATAAAATGTTAAAAAACGTATGTTTTCTTATAAATAACGTGTTAAACTTTTTTATTTTATTAAAAGTAGACAAATTCAATTTCTTCACCTTTAATGAGTTTAACTTTGCAAATACTAAAAAATTACTTTTTTTATTAATTTTTTTTTAGTATAATAAATTGTATTTTTCTGACAAACATGCAACTATTTCGATAAGTCACAAAAAGTTTCAAATTTCCAATTCTTTTACTTATTATTTTTTAAACAATTAAAGTATATTTAAACAATTTTTATCTTACATTTACAATGTAAAAAGTCATCATTATTCGGGATAAATCATACAGTTGATGAATTTTAATACTAATATTTCAAACATAACATAATTGGAAATCAAGTATTGGAAAAATTTTTGTTGTTTAAACAATTTTTTTCGATATTTTTATTAAGTCAATGACACAATTTACGAAGGATAAAAGTAATTTTTTCAGGATATTTTTCAATTGTTTAAACAATTTTTACCAATTTAAACAATTTTTCCCTGTAAATCCTGTAAATCATGAAATATGTTAATTAAAGTTAGAAATATTATTTTCAAATTTACCAACGTTATTTATATAAAATCAATATTTTGCATTTTGTGGTGCATTTCCGGGAACAAAACAAGGGGGTTGGGCACGTCAACATTAAAAGTTATCAGGTGCGAATGATTCCTTGAACATTTCTTAAGAGGCGGTCAAGCTTTAATTTTCAAAAAGTTGATAAATGTCCTTTTTTTACATTTTTCGAAAGTCAAGCACTTCTTATTTAAAACCCCATCATAATTTCAGAAGCTCGGGAGCAGTAATCAATGTTGACCCATTTGAAAAAAAAATAGAATTTATTTTTCCCTAAGAAAAAATTTGGAAAGGGGTGATCGACCGCTAAAAATTGAAATTGAAATTTTTTCAGGTATAAATGTAAACACACGATTCTTGCACTCATTTAAGGCCTTTTTAATAAATCTGAGAACCTTAAAAAAATGGCATTTCTGAAAATTACAATAAAAAGAACTTTGTTGTTAAATAGAAAATGCTTGAAATTATTTTTGAGAAGTTTCCTGTGTGAAATAAAAAACTCATTCAGAAAATAAGAGATACTCTGTTTTTTTTTTAAATTCGACGTTAATTGTCCTTAACTAAGCTTCTGTGCAAAAATTAAATTATTTTGTTGAAAATAATAATATTTTGCTAATAATATTTTTGTTGTTGAAGTTAATTGTTTTAAAATGAAAAATTAATTATTATATTTTAGGTTTAGAAATAATCTCCTTTGGATATAAATTCTACGGTTTGGTTAAAAATTCAATTTTTTTTTAAATTCAACTACTTCGATAAAGATTCTGCTTTTGTGGTTAAAAATTCCACTGCTTTGTTTAATTTTTTTTGTTGAAAAAACGTCCTTTCAGTTTAATAATTATTGTGTCGTTAGAAGAGTCATATTTTGTTGAGAATTAATCTTTGCATGTTAAAAGTTTTTTTAAGTTTGCTGTGATATCTATTCATTCCGAATTAATCTCTTAGGTTGAATATTTAATTATTTTGTTTAAAGTTCAGCTATTTAGTGAAACAGTCATATTTTTTTGAGTTGAAAGTTAATTGTTTTTATTAAAATTGTTAACTATTATATTTGTGGTTTAAAATATTTTCTTTTAATTGAAAATTAAACTATTTTATTGAAAATTCAACTGTTTGATCAAGTCTTTTTTTAAATTGAAAATTTATCTTTTATGGCTTAAAAACTTATAGCTTAAAATTTAATTATTTTGATCAAAATTCTACTATTTTGCTAAAGAGTTAAATATTTGCGGTTGAAATTAATCCTTTTCATTTGAAAGGTTAAATATTATACTGATAAAAATTCAGTTAAAACCTCAGGACAATTCCGCTATTAAAAATTTAAAAATTTAATATTAAAAGCATTGCTTGTCAGTTTTGAATCAAATAATTTTAGCTGGAAATATAAAGAAATTATTTCAATTTAAAAAAATATTTGATTGGAAAATTTCAAGAATTAATAATAATTTAAAGGAATATTTAAAATTGAAAAGTTAAAAATTGAGTTCAGAATGAAAAAAAAAACATCTTAAACTATCTGAAACGGATACATTAGTAATTTAATAGTTTCGGTAATTTAAAATGGTTAGAATTTTAGAGTTCTGAATTTTCCAGCTTTGATTTCAACGGTATTTTAAATAAATAGCTATTTTATTGTTATTATTATTATTATTATTATATTATGGATTGAGACCGTCACAGCCCCTGACGTTTGAGTGCACCCGTTGCGTCCCCTTGCAAGCCTCAAGCGTGGCCCCAAAGTCCTCTCCATAAAGAGAGGACCGCAACCACGCTGTTGGCCGATATTTTAGACTCATTGATGGAGAGACTACCTGTGAGTGTTACAAGTTTCCCCGCAATCGCGGGCAGTGCCAGAGTATATGAGTGGAGGTCTCATTGTCCTTTTCGCACAGACGACAGAGGGAACTTTCCTCAAGCTCTATCTTATGTCTGTGGTACCAGAGACTACATCCCACTCATTATGATGTTCCTCGGTCAGCCAAATGTTAATATCTTCAGTGACCGACCTAGTGGAAATGCCTACAACTGGCTCAGGTCCAGTTAAATTTTTCTTTGCTGCTAGCTTTGCTAACCTGTCCGATATTTCATTGCCCCTAATGCCACTGTGTCCTGGGATCCAGAGCACAGTGACTCGGTTTTCTGTCGCTAGCTTATTCAGTGCCTCGAAGCACTCCCATATTAGCAGCGACGTAGTCGTTGTTCCATTCAGAGCCATGATAGCAGCCCTAATATCTGAGCAGATACGAATGTTTCTTTTTCTGCCGCACTCCCTTGCCTTATAGGTGCATTGGAGCAAGGCCATAATCTCAGATTGTAGAACTGTTGCCTAGGATCCCATCGCAATTTTGACGCCCATTCCGTTACTTCTACGATATAACCTGCTTCAGCGTGCTCTTTATTCCTGGAGCTATCTGTAAGCCAGTTTTCTCCATCACTAGGCAGGTGTACTTCACTGTCAGCTCATTCCTCTTTTTTGGATAGGCTGACCTGGTATTTCTTGTCGAAGTCGTAGTGGCAAGTGCACAATTTGTCTCTGAGCATGCTCAGTGTCAGCCTCTTTGTAATGTCGATTGATATCCGCATGAATATCGAGATACTGCTATCGTTTACTATATTTAGTCTCCAGGCTGCCTTCGCAGCCGCGGCTTTGTTGGTGAGATGGAGGGGCTGCAAACCTATTCATACCCCCAGCGCTATCGTAGGTGTCAACTTCGAGGTACCAGTGATACCTCTCAGAATCAGTCCCCTGATTCTTTCCAGTTGGGTCTTCACAGTAGGAAGTTCAACTCTGGTCCACCAGACCACTGCCTCGTAGATTAGTTTCAGTCACAGGATCGCTGAGTAGATTCACAAAAGTGTATCCAGTTTCAAGCCCCAGCTTTTTCCTATGGCTTTTCTGTAGAGCCAAAGAGTCGCTACTAGCTGCTTGCACTTGTTTTCCACGTTCTCGATCCATGACAACTTCTTATCCAGGTTGACTCCTAGATATTTAGCTTGCCCTTTGATTTCGAGTTTTTGTGGCCCCAATTTCAATGTAGTTGCGGCTCCCCACTTGTACCTTCTGGTGAACACAACTGCATCCGTCTGACACGAATTAACTGATAGTCCACTCCTCTTACACCATAAATCAGCTATTCTTAGTGTTTGCTCTATTACTCCGAAGAGCGAATCCCGATTCTGACCGCGCTCGATAACCAGTATATCGTCCGCATAGCCTATAACGCCTATAACCCTGACTTGTAGGTAGATGAAACAATTCATCCACTACCAGGCACCGGAGCAAGGTCGTGGTTAGATTCCTATTGGCCAACATTTGGCTGGATCATTCCACGACTGCACTAGACACCCCGTGTGCGATCATAGCCACCCTGATCACCGCTCCAGAGATGTAGTGAAAGACACCTTCGATGTCCATGACGGGTCTAATCGCTAGACCTTTCTGCTTCAGTTGTCCTTCAATTAGGTCAACTGCATTGCTCAGGGCCGTCTCAGTCGAATGACCATCCCTATAGGCGTGATGTTGCTTGTGAAGAGGACTACTTGACAAGACCTCATCGCGGATATATCTGTCCACGAGGTTTTTAGTAGGAAAGATTTGAAGCCAATGGGTAGGAAATCCTTGGGTGAAGTATAACCGATCCAGCCTGATTCGGAATAAAAACTACTCTCGCACCTCTCCATGCCTCCAGAACATAATCAGCTCTCTGTAAGAGGGCTGGATATATACCATCCGGGCCGGGAGATTTGTAAGGACTGAAGGACTTCAGGGCCCACCTTACCCTGGTGGGCGTCACAATCTCGTTGGCTAGCCGTCGTTTTGGGCCCAGTTAAGCCACAGGCGACTTTGATTCTCTCAGAGGTGCTGTCCCCCCATCTCTCAACTTTGTGAAGCCCGGAAAATGTGCCTTGATCAGGTGAGCCAAGGTATCCCCGTCCGACTCTTATTATCCCCCGCCAGGAAATTTTAGACTCCCGAGAATAGCATGAGGATTTCGAGAAAGCAGCTTGTCCAGTCTGGCCGCCTCTGCTCCTTTCTTGACATCAGTGCAAATGTTGGTCCAGCTTTCATGCTTTGCCTTGCGTATTGCACTCCTATACTTATCTCTAATCGATGTGAATGAAGTCCACAGTTCCTTCGTTTTGCCAGAACTGGCACGTCTGAACTTCTCTCTGGTTTGCCTGCGAATATCTTCGAGTTTCGCGTTCCAACAGTGTGTCTATCCAGCCTTTCTGATTCACGAAGGTCGACAATTACTTTCATAAGTGGATTTGATGGCCGGAGAGACAGGTCGGGTTGAAAGGGTTATGCTAGAACTGTTGGGACCCAGCCCCTTTCCCCCCTCCGTCAAACTCCCTTCCTCCTTCTTCTTTTTGAATTTTCACGTGATCCGTTTTGGTTCCCAGGCGTAGTTAGGGAAATAAAAGCCCCCCCCCCCCCCCCCCCCCCCCCCCCCCCCCCCCCCCTGCAGAGCCCCGCACGCAAGGGTAAGACTTACTGGGCGTGATCGTCTGGTGTCCCTGAAGGCCGTTAGGACACCTTCGTAACCCCTAGGTGCCAAAGTGCCATTGGCACGATCACTCTACCCCCATGGCTTAGGGGGGTGGTCACATTAAACGAGAAACTCAATGAATACCAGTTAGCAGGCCACCATACCGACGGAAGGCTATTTCTTGGTCGCTATGCGGGCCGCAGGTCATTCCCATGCCGACTCCAGAAGTCGGAGATCGGTCCGGGAGAGACCGATCTCCCAGGGATCCAGAAAGCCCGTTTATAGGGGTCCTTTCATCCATATTCATACTCATGCAGGCCGAGGTCCGTTTGACACCTATGTCTCACACGATTAAGCCTTCCCACCAACTACCAGGTCTCACAGCCCCTACGGGAGGATATAATTTGCTAAATTTTTTTGTATTTTTCAATTATGATATCATTCAGTTTAGAATGCGTAATTCGAAAGTTTTTCACTTTAAAAATGTTTTATTTTAATTTTTGAGCGTACATTTTTATTTAAAGAATTTTAAAATGCAGTTTTAAACACTAAAAAGTTACAAATTAGATACGTTTGAAATTGATGGTTTAGAATTTTAAAAAAACATTTTCAGTTGATCAAATTTGAATATAAATTAATTAATAATTTTTAAATGGAACTGTACTTCAAGTATTAAAAAGTAAATAATAACTGATTTTCAAGTTGATTGGGAATCAGTTCATATTTTTAAAATTTCCAGATTTAAAATTTAAAAATTAAACTGTTTAAATTTGAAAGTCTTATCAGTTAGGCAAATGCAAACACCTGATTGAAACTTTTTAAGCTATTTTTTATTTTAAAATAACTTTGAAATAATATATTCGTAATTAAAGGCTTTAATTAAATTTCAAATATTGTTTCAGTTTAAAATATTCCATTTTTATGCCAGTCAATTTGAAATTTTTAAATTAATAAAAATAACAATTATCTAATATTTAGAAATATTTGACTGTTCATATAAAATCGGAATTACAAATCAAAAACATAGAACTAAAAAAAAGCAACTAAACTTTGAACGTTACCATTTTAATTACTCTATTTAAAAAAATTTAAATTGTTACTCAAATTTTTGAATTGTTATGTATAAATAACCATTTGACACCTACTGTCTTTTAAAAAAATCCTAGTAAGTTCAAGAAATATTTAGAAGTTTTGCCAAAAATTCAAAATTAATTAAATATCTGGAATGATTTCAAATAATTTCGAAGGTTTTTAAGAATTGTGAAGGGCTTTAAAAGGATAAAACACATTTCCGTAAGATTCATAGGAAAATGGAAAATTTACAAAAATATGAAAAATGAATTTGGAAAATTTTAAGCAATTTTTTTGAAATTGACATAATTTTTTAAAAAGATTGAGGAAAAATGCGAATCATTGAAAAAGATATTTAGAAGTTCTTAAAAACTTGTGAAAATAATTTGAAATTTGAAAAACGTAATACATCATTCAGATTTTTCAAGATTTTGAAATAAAATTTTTGAGTGTTTTGAAGATTTTTAAAGTATGTCATATAGAAATAATTTAGCTTTTAATTTAAGAAGTGTTCAGTTCATAAAAGAATGTCATGGTACAATTTTTAATGTTTTTAGCTTAAAATTCCCTAACATAGTACAATTATGAACATTTTTAAATTCATTGATTGATTCTTTAATTTAGAGCATTGAAAATGATAATGTGGATTTATATTTTTGAAATCTTTTGAAAAATTTATGCCGAATTAAAAAAAAAAATTAATTGAGTGAATTAATAATTAACTAAAATAATTAAATAAATTAAAAATTGTAACGTTCAAAGTTTAGTTTTTTGTTTTGTGTATTTCATTTGTAAATACGGATTTTAGATGAACAGTCAAATATTTCTAAATATTAGATAATTTTTATTTTTCTCAATTAAAAAATTTCAAATTGACTGGTATAACAATGAACTATTTTAAACTGAAACAATATTTGAAATTTAATTAAAGCCTTTAATTACGAATATATTATTTTAAAGTTATTTTAGAAAAAAGATAGTTTATAAAGTTTCAATCGGGAGTTTTCATGTGTCTAACCAATAAGATTTTAAAATTCAACAAGTTTAATTTTTAAAGTTTAAATCTGGAAATTATAAAAATATGAAGTGATTCCGAATCATCTTGTAAAATCAATTATTATTTACTTTTTAATACTTAAAGTACAGTTCCATTTGAAAATGATTAATTAATTTGTATTTAAATTTGATTGACTAAAAATGTTTTTTAAAAATTCTAACCCATCTATTTCAAACGTGTCTAATTTTTAATTTTTTTAGTCTTTAACACTGCATTTTAAAATTCGCAACATAAAAATGTACGCTTAAAAATTAAAATAGAACAGTTTTAAAGGGAAAGATTTTCGAATTACGCATTCTAAAGTGTATGATATCATAATTGAAAGGTATAAAATATTGAGCTAATCATTTAAAACCCGCTTGAAATCAAAGCTGGACAGATTTATTCTCTTAAAATTTGTAAAATTTCTGGTAAAAAAATTCCTGTCATTCCCGATTTCCAGATCCAGCGGCCATACTGTGTTTGCATTGATGACATCGATCTATTTTCTTTTCATTCTACTGAGTGTTGTCAAAGATATTATAAGCCTAGATGCGGCACGTGTATAGTTCGAGGAACTAATTGTAGACGGCGCTCCCGGCTAAAATTGCCCGATCCCCCCATGCCTCTCAACCCGAAAATCGCATCCACTACTTTGCCCCTGCAATCTTAACCCGTCGAACAAGTCCATCAAATAGCCGATACTAAGTCGGTAAATATTAAGTACTTAAAAATATAAAATACAAATTTTATATCGAGAATATTGATTGATTTTTTTCAATTAATGAATCAATTATTTGAATAAATTTTGCATCAAGAAAATATGTGGATGCATAAGATTAACTTTTAAATTGAATCGCTGGCGACGAAAAGGGGAAAAGGCCGGATTCAGCCTGAGAAGTATTGTCCTGAGTGTCAATTTTAAAAATCTTTCTAATTTTAATTTTAAAGACTGATACTTGTAGAGAATTTCAAGGCGCATCTTTTTTTCCTTTTGCAAAAATTTATGTGTTTTGTAATTTTCGAGATAATTGGTAAAAAATGGATTTTTTGAAAACGAAAAATTCCAATCTTTTTTCACTTCAACTCGCGCTAATTTAGCAAATTTTCATCATTTTCCGATTTCCCCAATACAAAGTACGTGTTTAAGTTTTCTGAAACTATCTGAGAAAGAAAAACGAGAATATTGTAATAAACAAAAAAGTTATTAATTTTTTTTTTTGAGGCAATGCAAAAATCATGAATTTAAACCTTCAAGCGCCTCGTTTGACGAACGAATTTTAAGTTACGGAAAGCTTTCAGTGAGAAAGTTGTTCACTGAGGTTTAAAGAAGTTTTCTGGAAAGTTTTAGATCAATTGGATCAATAGTTCAAAAATTATGAATGTTTTAAAATCCAAGCGGTAATCTTGACGCTGCCCCAGTGATCCCAGATCTGAAACGAGATGCGGTCCAATACTATGACATGGCTATGTCCGTGTGAATATAGTAGGAGACGCTGTAAATGACTGAGTTGCGCGCG
>NC_046666.1:30471827-30500372 GCF_010883055.1 Belonocnema kinseyi
GCGCAACTCAGTCATTTACAGCGTCTCCTACTATATTCACACGGACATAGCCCTGTCATAGTATTGGACCGCATCTCGTTTCAGATCTGGGATCACTGCGCTGCCCCAAAACGTGCCTGGCCGGCTACGTACGCGCTGCAGTGAACGACGTTAAGGTCAAGTCAATCTTACCAAAACAAATGCACAACAGTAACTCTAGATATTATCATTAAAATAATTTATTTATTAAACATTTAACATATAATATTATGCATATTATTGAACAAGAATAAATTAATCAAAGAATATTTTATTAGAAACTACTTTTAGTCATTTTCGTCACTCTCTTCAGTTTCTTCGGCATCTGGATTCTGAGTTTGTACTTTTAAAAAATATGATTCGAAAAATTCTTTTCCTTTAGCGCATAAATATTGGAAGAGATTTTGTATATTCTTTATTTTGGCAGCTCGTAATCCAATTCGGGGTGGAGGACTTTTCGAAAGATTTTCTAGTTTAAGCGTAGGTTTAAAGAAAAAAGTGGTTGGATTTTGCAACTCATAGTTGTCAAAAACACCCACTTTTCCATCAGGAAAAACATGCAAGACGAAAGCTTTGCTGATTTGGGAATTTTTGGGCTTTCGCATTTTGCCTTTGAAACATTTTTCCAAATCCTGCAGAAGATCTTCACACTTCTCGACCATTGTGAATGAAGGTGAACGAGCATTGCGAATCATTTCTACATATGCAGCTTCAGTTTCAAGTCGTTCTAATTTTTTCAGCTTTTGCTAATATGTGCCAAAATTCCTATCGCACTGGCAATACGAATGGCCTCAAACTGGAAACACATATTTAATCTCGCTTTGCAATTAAATGGACAATAAAACCAAAAAATGAAACACTGTGTAGTTTTTATTTTGTCCCGGACATGAGTCTGAAAATAATGTTATGCTGTTGAACTTGTCTTTAGCAAATTCTTTAAATACCGCGTATTTGATAAAACTGCAAACAGAGTTAGCACCCTTCCTTACAATTCCCTCAAGAATAGGGAACATGTAACTCTGGTTCGTAGTATGTACATGTACGTTAAATAGAAAAAGCCATGCTAAACGTAGGTAAAACTGCGCGGACACCGGTATTTTTGGTAGTGGAAAATTCTGTGCAAAATCAAACAGCATAGACTTTTATTTTCAGAGAGTATTTGCTTTTTTAACTTCAAATAAATTTCAGCATTGTTTTTGTGATTAATTACTTCTTCGTTTACCTCACCATTTGTCTCGTTTTTGTAGCAAGTATTGCACACGTCAGTTCTAGGTAATTTAAAACTGAAGCCAACATTTCGGTTAAAATGCTTAAAATAAACGGTTTGACTTATTGTCAATTTAGCCCCCGTTTTTTCTTTATAATATTTTCCGAATAATTTGTAAAGTTCTTCTTTTGCCCAAACATAGAAAAGCACAAAAAAATTTCTTACAAGTCGGAACATTTTCTTCGTCAGTAGGAAATATATATATATATATATATATCCAATGAATTAACCGTCCTAGTTTTTCACCTGCATTCGCTTGGATAGGATCCTTTCATTTTAACAATCCTCTGAGAAACACATTTTGTTCATTATAGTTCCCGAGATTCCAAAAATTTGTATGTACTTTTTCTTGTTGAACATTTGAAAACTTTTGGTAACATTTTTCTCCACAGCAGGATTCAATAGGTTTGAAAGATCTCTCTGGGATGAGAATATCTTTAGCAATACCGTCTTTTTTAGTTTTAGACTTTGTAATGTATTCTTTTCCCTAAAGAAATAACAAATAATGCTATTAACTTCGTCATTAAAAATTTAAAATAATTACTTGAGACTATCTACATATTATATATAGTTCAGTAAAAGAATTATTTAAAAAATCAAGAATAAAAAAAGTAATAAAATATTGAATTTATGATTAAAATTTATTTTAAAATTGTATTGACGGTTTCCAATCGTACATTTTTAAAAGATAAGATTTTAGATACATATTTTATGATAAAATATTTTGTGTTTAACGTCTAACAATTGTTACAGGTTTAGCAGGTTCAGAACCCGACGTAACCTATAATATTCATTCAGATTCATCTGGCTCGATTAATAGCAGCCCCCTGCCTCAACCGTGTATGTGTATATCGTAGTAGTTTTCTTACGTTCCGGAGGGGAAATGTCGGTCACACTATTCCAACAGATGGCGCCACAAAAAGTAGGTCTGTCTTTTTCATTGAATTGTATTAAGAAAAAGCAAAAATAACTAAATTTGATGATGTTTGCAAAAACAATAATAATATATATATATATATATATATATATGAAAAAATAAGAGTCACTATTACTAATTATTTAAAACAAAAGTCATAAAAATATGTAGTTTAATATGAATAAAATTTAATTTTGAGATGTATTTTGAAAGCAGTTTGAACTTCATATTTCTATGATTTATTTTGTTGATATTATTGATTTTATTATTTGTTTCAGTTAAACAAAATTATTTATTAAAAAATTATAAATGTAGCTAATGAAAAAATTAATAATATTTAAGACCCCAATGACAAAAATATTTAAAACATATACATGATCAGAAAAATTAATAAAAAACATATTACTTATATCCAATATAAATATAATAATAATTAAAATATGTAAGACTACAACTTGAGTTGCAATGTAAAGAATCTTTGTACCTTTAAAATCTTAACAATTTCAAGTTTTGAAGGGAATATTTTTACAAAGTAGTGATAATTGTAATTAAAGTGTTTGAGGGAATCATTTGGTAAAAAGTCACTGACACGAATGATAAATGAGAAAATGGATTTAATAGTATTCAATATAATGTATATATTTATTTAAATTGAACCAAACATCATACATACATTTATACAGTTAAATAATTTATTTGTTGCTTAATCTTGAAAGCTTTTTTCTCGATGCATTCAGCCCCTAATAATTGTATTGAAAAATTTTAAGTTAAAGGAGATTTTGAATTAAATAGTTAATTATCTTATTGCAAATCTCATTTATAAAATAAACAGACTATAAGCTATTTAAATCTATAAACAAACGTACTGTACTCATGACGCACAGTTGGAGGAAATGCACTTTTTTCATTCAAAAATGTCCAGAGCCTTCAATTTCCTTGCGATTTTGAATTTTTCTACTTTAAGTTAAAGATCATCAAATTCTGTAGATCTTGACTCTCCGAACTTTAGTCTCATCTATTTTTTTATTAATAATTTTTCCAGTCAAAGTATGAACAAAGTCTTATTACCGGTGAATTTTTTTTGGCTAAACGTACTTCCCATTAATGTCGGAATTACATTTAATAACAAAAATAATATAAAAGTTTCTAATAACCACTGTCATAAACAATTTTTGTGGCAAAATATTAGAATTTGAGATTTCTCAAATTATAATTTCCTTCAAAGGCCGGAATGACTTCAGGTATTCCTTAAAATAATAAATATTTAATAATATTTGATAAAATATAACAATTTAAATTTTTGCAAACAAATTAGATTAACAATTTTTAAATGCTGGCCCTTTCGCATAGAAAATTTTTGTTTGCACTGAAAATATTTTAAGCTATTGGACGAATGACTATCAGTCACAAAAATATTAGAAAAATTAAAAATAACCACTGTTATTAACAATTATTGTGCTAAAATATTTAAACTTGAGGTTTTATCAAATTCAAATTTTCTTTGATGGCCAATTCGGTGGGATATAGTCAAAAGATTTTGTATTGAGTGAATCTTAGCATGCAGTGTTATGATTCATTTCCAATCTATTACGATTAAAAACCCGACTTTTTCCAAGTGAAACTGCCAACATTGGGAAATTTTTTATGTAAATTGTTTATAAACGTGTAAGTTGTTATATTCCACTAAACATGACCAGATATATTTTTTTAGGAATGTCCGTAGATTAAACAAAACAAAAATTTTGATAAAACCTTACAGTTGAATATTTTGTCACGAGTATTATTTATAACAATGGTTATTGTTAATTTCTCAAAAATTTTTGTGACTATCAGTTATTCGTCCAACAACTTAAAACATTTCCAGTGTAAAAAAAAAATTTCTATGCGAAAGGAGCGAGAAATGTTGAATTTGTTCATCTAATGTGTTTACAACAATTTAAATTGTTATATTTAATCAAATATTATGAAATATTTATTGTTTTAAGGAATACCTGATGTCTTTCTGATGCTTTAAGGTAATGATAATTGTTTAAATCTTAAATTCTAATATTTTGCCACAAGAATTCTTTATAAGAATAGTTATCACGAAACTTTTAAATTATTTTTGTTATTAAATGTCATTCCTACATTAATAAGACTATTCTTTAATTTGTTTATCAAATTTGTTTGCAACAAATAAATGGAATGATAAACAAATTATTTGTATTTTATGAGTCTCTAAACATTAATTTAAGATAATATAAAGCTTTCCTGATCACTTATTAAAGCGTAACAAATTGTTATGTACAAAATTTCAGTTTTTCCATAGCTTGAGTAGAAAAATTATTAATAAACAAATAGAGAAGACAAAAGTTCGGAGCGTCCAGCTGAACGAAAAAGTGAATTTAAATATATACACTAAATATATACATTAAATAAAATAATATTAAATCCATTTTCTCATTTATTAGTCTTTTTATTGACTTTTTACCAAATTATTCCCTCAAACATTTTAATTACAATCATAAATACTTTTAAAAAATATTTTCTTCAAACCTTAAAATTTTTAAGATATTAAAGTTTCATAGATTCTTTACTATGCAACTTAAGATGTAGTCCTACCATATTTTAATTATTATTATATTTATATTTGAGATACGTCATTTATTTTTTATTAATTCTTCTGATCATGTGTATGTTTTAGATATTTTTCTCATTGAGGTCTTCAATATTATTAATTTTTTCAATAGCTACATTAATAATTTTAACAAAAAATATTTTTTTTCAACTTTAACAAATAATATAATCCAGAATATGAGTAAAGTAAATCAAAAAAATAAAAAGTTCGAACTGCTTTCAAAATGTATCTCGAAATTAAATTTTATGCATAATAAACTACATATTTTCATAACTTTTTCTTTTTTTTTTTAATAATTAGTAATAGTTACTCTTATTTTTTCATATTTTTTTTATTTATTTGCAAACAGCATCAAGTTTTTAATTATTTTTGGTTTTTCTTAATGCAATTTAATGAAAAGGACAGACATACATTTTGTGGCGCCATCTGTTGGATTGGCTTAACCGAAAATTCCCCTCCGGATCGTAAGAAAACAGAAAAGTGGGGGCGATGCATGGGGCTCATTAATAACAATCAGGGGGGTGCTTCCACTGTACTAACCAATGCAAAAAATGTGTTGCGAGAGTTGAAAACTGCCGTGCGGCGGCGCTAGTAGGAACTTTGTTCTACAAAACCATGCAGTACCATAGAAAAATGCATAAAAATTACAAAATAAATATGAAAAACCATTTAAAATCATATTTTTTTCATAGTGTAGAGTCAGGTAGTAAATGAGACTTATGTAATTACGTATTATTTTCTTGAATATAGGAAAAAGCAGCATGATTGACACAATTCAAACAAATAAAAATTTGCGTGGATATTTATAAATTATAAAAAATAATTGGAGAATGAATAACACATACGCAAATGAATGAAAACATGCCAAAAACATATTATTATCAAATTACCAAATTTAAAAAATTTCAAAGAAAGATAAGATCTTTCATTGACAAAAAATAAAATCCCAAATTTAAAAATATCTGAAACTAAGATTCACCGACTTCAAAACCGACTTGTAAAATAAAATAGAAATATTTATAGCTATTTAACAATTCCTTCATTTATTTTATAATTCGGCATTTTTTCTTTTCTTGCTTATTTATGATTTCGTTATTTATTCTTTGGTTAATTTGTATTAGTTCCGGATATTCGAACACTTTTAAATATAGTAATGAAAAACTAATTTTTCTATATTGCTGTTTTGAAATATAAGGCTAATATATAATAAATATAATTATTATATCTAAAGATGATAATTCCTAAAATATTGTTTTCTATTACAATGAAGTAACGAAATCTGAATTTTTAAATTTGAATTTGAATTTTTGAATTTGAATTTTGAATTTGAAATTTTTGAATTTGAATGTGACTCTTGAAGAAAGATTATTAACGAATATTTTTTTATCTTTGACAACAAATAATTTGAATTTGAATTTTTTAATTTGAAATTTTTGAATTTGAATGTGACGCTTGAAGAAAGATTATTAACGAATATTTTTTTATCTTCGACAACAAAGAATCTAAAAGATTTTAAAGAAATTTTTTCTTAATATAGGATTTTACGAAATATTATGAAAAATTGGAGAACTTTTAAAAGATACTTTAAACTTTTAGAAGTTGGGAAGAAATCAAGAAATATTTTATATGTTTTCGAACATCTTTCCGAGTTTTCCAATATTTGTAATATATTTAAAACGTCTAAAAATACTGAAAATGATTTTAACTGACACGAATTTTTCTCAAAAATTGCAAATATAATTCCAAATTACAAAAAAAAGCCTTGCAATCTTCTAATTTTTCCCAGCAATTTTAAGAAAATTTGTTTATTCTCATGGACACTTTCGAAATTCTTTTAAATTATACTAAATATTTCTTAAATTTACACAATTTTTATTCGTTTTTATTTTGCAATATTACCAAATTGAAACGTTTTTGGTTTAAAATCTTCTAAACTATTTAAAAGAAAAATTTCAACAAAAAACGGAAATTACATTTTGAAATACAAATTTTTTGATCTCAGATGATGAATTTTCAACATAAATGAGGAATCTTCAACTGGAGTAGTAGTTGAATTTTTTGCAAAAAAGATGAGTTTTCAACTAAAACAATGAATCTTCAACTGAAATAGTTGAATTCTCTAAAAAAAAAAATTAATTTTTACTAGAGACAGATAAATTGTCAACCAAAACTGAAATAATTCCATTTTCAACCCAAAAAAAAAACGAATTTTGAACTAAAAAACGTCATCATTTTCTAATCAAAAATTGAATAAATAAATATTGAATTAAAAAATAATTGTTCAACCAAAGAGATGAATTTTAAACTAAAATTATGAAATATTCAACTGGAACAATAATTGAATCCTTAGTTCAAAAGAATAATAATTTTCAACTAAACAAACAAAACTCAACAAAATACTTAAATTTACGGCAAAAACTTTCTTTTTATTCAAAGAAAAACAAGTTTTCAATCAAACAGCTTATTTTTCAACATAAGAATTTGTAACAATAGAGTTGAAATTTCAGCCAAGTAATTTTATTTCCAACCTAAAAGATAAATTTTTGACTAAAATTATCATTATTTAATTAGAATACTTACATTTTCAACGAAATAAAAGAATTTTTAAACAAGGAGAATAAATTTCAAAAGAGAAGTTACTGAGTTAACCAGAATCTTTTTTGGATAACTCAACTTTATTTGTAATGAAACATTTTTTTGCTTTACGATAAATTTCATATTTTTTAAAGAAAATGCAACTATTTGCTAGGGAATTTAACAATTTTGTTAAAAAGTCATTCTTTTTGGTTAAAAGTTCTTCTTTTTGGATTGAAAATTCAATTTTTTTTGGTAGAAAATGAAAATTCATAGTTTTTGTGAAAAATCGACTAAAATCTTTTTCATCAGAAAATTCAACTATTTTTTTGAAAATTCATATTTTTGATTGAACATTTTATCTGTTATAGAAAAAATTTTCTTTTTTATAAGAAAATTGCTACTTTTTGGTTAAAAATCGTTCCTTTTTGCTTGATAATTCAACTAATTTGTTTCAAACATTTGGTTGAATCGCTTTTTTAAGAAATCAATTTTTTTGTTAAAGATTTATATTTTAAGTTGAAAAGTCATCTCGTTGGTTAAAAGTTTAATTATCTTGTTATAAATTAATCTTTTTCAATTGAAAATTCAACTACTTGGCTCAAATTTAAACTACATTGTGAATTTTTTTTATTGAAGTCTTATGCCTGGTTGAAAATTTAACTGTTTAGTGGAAAATACTTCTTTATTTAGATTTAGAATTCATTTTTTAACAAAAAATTCAACTTTTTCATTTTTTAGGATTGATATTTTTTAGTTAAAAATTCGCGTCTTTTTTGTAAAAAATTTTGTTTTATTTTTCAGTTTGAAAATTCCCTTTTTTGCGTAAAAATGCATCAGTTTCTCGGAAAATTAATTTTTTTTGAACAGTCATATTTTTTGTTTAAAACATGCACTTTTATACAGAATTTTTGTCTTCTAGTTTGAAGGTTCAATAATTTAGATAAACTTTTATTTATTTTTTGCGTGAAAAATCTTTATTTGTTGGAAATTCGTCTTTTTGGTTTTAAAATTCTTTTCTTTTGTTGTATAAATTTCATTCTTTTTTAAAAAATATAAACTATGACACTTTTTCCGTGGCAATTTGTCTTTTTAGGTTTAATATTCAACTATTATGTTAAAAAATCAATTATTTTGTTGAAAATTCCAGTTTTTTGTTAAAGAGTTATCTTTTAAAGCATGAAAATGTTTCTTTTTTTTTTGTTTGACATAAATTAATGCATTAAACATTTTTTAACTATATGAAACACTATAATTTCTGAATATGTCTGAGCTACAAAATAATGTATATTCAACCGCTGATATAAGCTGAACAATAAAATTATTTAAAAAAAATCATAAATCCTTAAATTCTTTTAAATTCTCCTAAATTCTGTTATATTCTCGCTTATATAGCCTGAACTTAAATTCTCGGGAATTTAAGAACTCTCGCTGTCATTGCATATCTCGATCGCACTGTTTTATCTCTTGAGCAGCTGAGTCACGTGACTAAACTGGACTCAAATTACAACCTTGAATAAAATGCAAGTAGGCCGTTCTTGCAGTTTAGAGTTAGAAAATTCTCGGTAACTTAAATTTAGAGAAGGTAACAGAGTAAGTTGACGAACGTTATCAAGAATTTACGAGAACATTAACTTTTGACTGTTATTTATTTTTGTTGTTGAAGTACGTTTATATTTAATGTACTAAAACTAAAAAGAGAAATGTTTTGCTAGAGGGGGATGTAAAACTCCTTAAGGTGGAGATGTTCCAGCTAAGGAGGGATGCCTGTGCTAAGAAGGTAATCGTTTATAAGCTAAAGGACTCGGATCGCCTTAACAGGGATCTTACTGCGTCAGTTCGGGAAGTATTCTCCAAGGCTAAAGTGGATTCAGTGGTGGTGGAATTAGTCACCCGCTTGGGAAAGAACCCGGACTCTAGGCCGGTTTTGTTCAGGTTGAGCTCGCCATCTCAGTGATCAATTATGTTTGATAAATCGAAGGTTTTCACTACAATGGATCTTTCGATAACGAGTGACTGATCGAAACTGGAGAGGATGGAAAGAAGGATGCTCATGGAGACAAGGAAGATTCTACAGGACCGTGGTCGGCAACTCCCAAAAACTCGGCGGATACATTTCTTGATGCGAAGAGTACCACCAAGAAGCAAAGAGGTAGGCCAAAGTGGTCCGAGTTTGAATCGCCTTCGGCACCCTCATCTGAGGGATCTAATTGTTTCTGAGACGGGTCAGTTACAGACTTTCTGCCCGAGAAGAAGAATAAAGTTACTCACGAAAAATCAACCTTCTGAATAGTTGGAAGAACCTCTTGTTGGACTCGGATATCCTGTGTGTGAGCGAGACGTGGCTGCCAGAGCCTTCTGGATCCTCCTGGATTCCCCACCTCGGATTTTTCACGGTCAGTGCGACACGAGTGAGTAAATTTGGCAAAGCTAGCGGTGGTTTAGTAGTGTTTGTAAATCTGAAACGACATAGTTGCGAAGCAATAGATATATCCCAGACCTGGATTTTTATAAAATGCACGACTTCCGCCTTAAAATTGGTAGTGGGCCTGATTTATTTTAAGCCTAGTCTGGATAGAATGTAATCTTCCAAAATTTAGACTCTGTTCTCACGAAGTTAGAGGAGGTATCTCTCTCTGTACCTGTAATTTTTTTTGGAGATTTTTTCCCTTTTAGTGAATCACGATCTACTATGGAGCAAATTACTGAGTTTGGGTGTCAGCGCAAAATTCATTAAAATTGTGAGGAGTCTGTACGATGCGGCGAGGGTATCCATTCGCACGGCGGAGGTCCTTACAACCCCGGTTGACGTTAATTGTGGTGTTCTGCAGGGTGACTTGCTTAGCCCGGTCTTTTTTATTTTGACAATTAGTGACCTGGAAGACTTCTTGCTAAACCGATGCCTGAAGATAGTCTCAATTGATCATCTGATTGAGGTTCTTCTTTTGGCCTATGCTGATGACATCTTGTTGCTTGCTGACACTCGTATTGAACTCCGAAGGAAACGGAATACCCTTGCTGAATACTGTAAAATCAACCATCTGGAGTTCAATACATCTAAGACGAAGACTATGGTCTTCCATACGGGTAGAAAGCCTTCGATTCCAAATTTCACGTCGGATGGAAACCAGCTGGAGATGGTTAGGGAATACAATTACCTAGGCAAGGTATTCGGGAGCTCAGACACCTTCGCTCTGGCCTGTGCCAAAAGGTGACTGCTGCAAAGATTGCGGTAGGTTTGATTTTGCAGAAACTCCGAGCATCCAGGTCGGATTCTTGGCGCACCAAATAAATCTTGTACCAGAGCTTTGTCTCAAATACTCTCTTCTATGCCATAGGAATCTGTGGATTAAGATATTGTGAAGAGGTAGAGATAATTCACACTACCTTCTTCAAGAGAGTTTTAGGACTCCTTATACATACTCCTGGGTTTGCACTTAGACTGGAACTCGATCAAGTCTCAAAGGCACATAACACCTTAAAATTTTCCCTCAACTTGTTGGAAAAGATGCTGGGTATGGACGAAGAAAGGCTTCCTAGAATATGCTTGAAACGCCTTCAGGCTATGGCAGGTTCCGGTGCGGCAAGCTACAAGTTCAATTGGGTAGAAATTCAAATAGGGAACTAGTCTGGTTCCCGACCATTAGACCCCACTTAAGGTCGGGGGCTAGTCAGGTCATCTGACTAGCCCCCGACCAGTAGCGTCACGGTAGATTAGTCGGGGGCTAGTCAGGTGACCCGACTTATCCTAGTCGGGGACTGATCGGGTACTAGTAGGAGTCATATGATAATACATCCGCTGCGTGGAATATTAACCAAACTCGAAAATTTGTGGAACATCCCCTAAAAGTTTGTAAACATACTTATTATTTACGGAAATCTCCATAAAATTTTTTGAAATATTTAAAAGTGCTGAAATTTACCAAAGATTTAATGGTAAACATATCCTACGCCTGAAAATACATAAATTTATGCAAATAAAATTCCCCACAATTTGTGAAATATTAATTTAAAAAAAAAACTTCAGCTGGAAGGCAGCACTGGAAGAGCTTCGCTCTGTAGGAACCGCCACGTTGGTCACGGTAGTCTCTGCTCCAGGTAATTATGCTTCGTTCGTTGCGGACTGCTCTCTTAAACACTCGACGCGTCATTTCTGTTACACGAGAGGCGAAACGTCGCGCCCTTGCGGATTTTCTTTAAAGCTACCAGTCCAGAACCTCAAGACTCAAATGAAGGTGGTAGCAACATCTGAACTGTACCGTGCTTAATAGTTTAATACGGGGATACTGCTCTTCACTGATTAATCAACAATTTTTTCTCTTTTAAATTTCAACCACATGAAGGATTCCATACAAAGTTATTAATAAATGTTCCTAGAAATTCGCAATTTTCTAAAAAATACTACAAACAAATAAGATTACGTCTTTTTGAAGATTTTGATCTTTGTTTTTATAAAAAGTTGATTATCGTTCAAAATTATTAACTTAATAATTATTCATTAAGTATATTTGAGATGAATTTAACATTAATAAATCTTTTCTCCAAAAACGGTGTAAAATTATTATTAAATATATTCTTAGTGTTTTAGATTTAAAAAGTCATTAGTGAACAAAAAGGGCCGACTAGCCCTTGACCTACCACCGACCATGCCCTGACTGAAATTTTGGCAACAAAAAGCCCAACTAGTCGCCGATTAGACCCCGACTGGGTACTTTGTCAAAATTAAAAACCCGACTAGCTCCCGATTAGTGCCCGACTAGTAGTAGGGTCAAATGGGGTTATTTCCACACGGGTAGTAGTGGGATTCCCCTTAAATTTGTAAGACGTCTCGCTCAGGCTGGTCTCATAAGTTCAGTTCGGGAAAGGTTTTTTTATAAGAAATTTTAGGTTTGGATTTGTGGCGGGGAAGCTTTGATCAATCTGCAACCAGGGCGTGGAAGAGAACTTATTCCACCGTTTAGCTGAATGCCCGATGTATAGAGACCTAAGATCGGATTGCTTTGGGTCATCGGTAGACCTTACAGCATCTAGTGCGTTCTGGATCGCTTTGCTAAATTCTTCGAACAACGCGGAATTGTGCCTTTTGCTAGATACGTGCCTGGCGTATTGAATCAGAGCCTTTATCATGTCTCCGTAGGTTTAAGTTAGTCATTTGATTTTTTTTTTTTTATTTCAACATCTTTGCACTGTTCGCGGACCTAAGCTAATGTCGCAATTGTATTTCCTTTGGAATCATATCATGTATAATATGCTGTTGTTAAATATTAATAATAATAACATAAAATAGTAATAAACATTGGGAATCGAAATTATTTTGTAGTTTTATTTACAGTTAACTCCATATTTTCAGAATTGAATTGTACTAATTGATCATGTAATTTCTTTCAAACATTAATTAACTTTCTTAAATTTTATTCTAGAAAATATAAATAAAATTTTACATTTCTTAAGCACTAGAATTCTTAGAATTAAGGAGACTACTGCAATTCCGCTAGAGTAGCCTTCTCGAATGTGAACCATTTCTCTTGGAGTTTCGTCTAAAAAAAATTGTATTTGTTTCTATTTTTGCCCTTGTGATTTTATAATGTCATTATGAATATTAATAATTTATGCTCAGTTGAAAATTTATGTGTTTGGATGATAATAAACTTCTTTGTCAAAAATTTATATTTTCGGTTGGAAATTCAATCATTTAATTGAAAATTCAACTAATTTGTAGAAAGATCGCCTTTTTATTAAGAAAATTTAAAATTTTCTATAAAATTTTTTTCATTAACTAACCTATCTTTTTTGATTGAGATTTCATCTATTTTTATACAAATTTTAGCTTTAAAATTCAAAATTGAACTGTTTAGTCGAAAATGAATTGGCTTCTGTTGATAATTCATTATTTCTAAAAAATTCTTCAGTTTTTGGGCAAATTAAACTGTTTTTAATTAAAAGTAAGTTTTTTTAAGCATTCACTATTACCGTTTTTGTTGAATATTTATTTCTGCTCTCTTAAATATTCATTTTTTCTCATAGAAGATTAAACATTTTAGTTGGAAGTTAATCTCTTCGTTTGAAAATTGAAATGCTTCCACAAAAGTATAAATTCATTTTTGTGGCTAGGTATGAATTAAACTTTTTGGTTTAAGATTCATGTGTTTAAATCAAAATAAACTTCTTTTTTAAAAATTAATATTTTCCTTTAAAAATTCTATTATTTAATAAAAAATGCAACTATTTTATAAAAAAATCAGCTTTTAGGCTTAAAAATTCAAAATTTTATTAAACAATACAATATTTTTCATTGACCTACAAATTTTTCTGGGTTATTAATTTGTCTTTTCAATATAAAAATAATAGTTAATTTGATATGAATTTTAAAATATAGCAGTTTGATTAAAACGTAATCTGTTTGTATTAATAATAATCAAATTATTTCTACAAAATTCGGCCTCTTCTGGATAAATTTAACTATTTTTTGTTGAAATATCAGCTATTACAGTTTTAGTTGAAAATGTATGTTTTTAGGTAAAAAATGTTGACTATCTTATTAAAGATTTATTTTTTGTTCGTTAAGGATTTAAAATTTTAGTTAAAAATTCATCTCTATAAATTCAACTTTTCGGTTGAAGATTCATGTGTTTTGACGAAAATATTCTTCTTTATTGAGAATTCAACAGTTTTATAGAAAGATCGCATTTTTTGGCTTAGAAATTTAAAAATTTGGATAAACATTTTTTTCTGTGCTCACCCAAGAAATTTCCTCCGAAAAGAATTAGTCTTCTTGGTTGAAAATTTATGTATTTTGTTACAAAATGATCTTTTTTATTATAAAATTAATTTTTTTTATAACTATAAAACTTTTTTGTTGAAAATTAATATGCTCTACCTTTTAGATACAAACTTAAGCTACTTTAGAGAAAACTTCACGTTTTGTTTGAAAAGGAACTTTTATTTTGAAAAATTAATATTTTCCAGTTGAAAATTCAACTGTTTTTCAAAAAGTTCACTTTTTGTTAAATTTTTTTTATTGTTGGGTAATAAATTGAACTACTTGTTTGAAAATTGTACAGTTGGTTTTTAAAATTCAAGTGTTTTCTAGAAATTTTTTAGAAATTAAAATTTAAAAAAATTTTCAATGAACTGTCCTTTAAATTTTTCAAATTTTAATTAAATATTTGTTGAAAGTTCGACTATTCTCTTGAAAATTAATTTTTTTTCTGGTTGAAGGTTCATAATTTTATTTGGAAATTATCTCTTTCGTTAAAAAATGAAACTGCTTTAGAGAAAAATGTACATTTTGGTTTAAAATTAACTTTTTTATTAAAAATGAACTTTTATGTTTAAAAATTAATATTTTCCATTTGAAAATTGAACTGTTTGTAGAAAGTTCCTTCTTTGATTATTTTTCGAAGGAAAAATCAACTATTCATTAAAAATTTTCTTATTCAAAATAATAATCTTTTCTTAGTTAAAAGTTACACTACTTTGTTAAAAATTTATTTTTTTTCTGGTTAAAGATTCATATTTTAAAAATAAAGCTTTTTAAAAGGAAAAATGAACTATTCATTCAACTGTTGTTGATTAAAAATAAATTTTTTTCCTCTATGAATATTTTAATACTTTCTTAAAAATTCATTTTTTCTGGTTGAAGATTCATAATTTTAAAAATCAGATTTTTAATGAATAATCAAATATCCATTCGACTGTTTTTGATTTAAAACAAGAATATTTTTTGTTGAGTTGAAAGTTGAAAATTATCTCTTTGATTAAAAAATTGAACTAATTTCTTGTAAATTTTACAGTTTGGTTTAAATTCAACTGTTTTCTAGAAAGTTTGCTTTTTAATTGAAAATCCTGTGTAACGTAAATTTAACTATTCATTTAACTGTTTTTGATTTTAAACAAAAATTAATTGAAAACTTGACTACATACTTGAAAATTAATTTTTTTCTGTTTGAAGTTTCATAATTGTAGTTTCGAATTATCTCTTTAGTTAAAAAATTAAATTACTTTGTTGGAAATTCAATGCCTTGATTGAAAATTAACTCTCATATTGAAAAATCCATATTTTCCTGTTAAAAATTTAAAGGTTCTGTGGAAAGTTCATTTTTTAATAAAAAATCCACTGTTCCTTCCAATATTTTGAATTTAAATAAGAATCTTTTCCTAGTTGAAAGTTAAACTAATTTTTTTGAATTAATTTTTTTCTGGTGGAAGATTCATAATTTTGAAAATTACAAATTTTTTAATAAAAAATCAACTACTCATTCAAATGTTTTTAAATAACAATACAAATATTTTTTTAGTTCAAAGTTAATCTACTTTCTTCAAAATTCATTCTTTCCCCGTCGAATAATTTTAATTTTAGTTAAAAATTATCCTTTTGGTCGAAAATTCAACTGTGTTCTAGAAAGTTTTTTTTATTGAAAATTTTTTAAAAATATAAAACGAACTACTCGTTTAACGGTTTTTTAATTTTAATATAAATTAGTTGAAAGTTGAACTACTTTCTTGAAAATTAATTTTTTATGATTAAAGAATTATAATTTTAGTTAGAAATCATTCCTTTGGTTCCAAAATTAAACGAAATGGTTTAAAATTTTAAAGTTTTGTTGACTTTCCTAAATGAAAATATAAATTATATTTCAGTTAACAGTGGACCTTATTTGTAAAAAATTGGTAGAGTTTGATTGAAAATTAACATTAATGTTAAAAAATTAATATTTTCTGGTTGAAAAAACTGTTTTGTAAACAGTTTTTTTTTAAATGATCGTTTTTTTATTAAAAATCAACTACTCATTTAGCTGTTTCTCATTTAAAACAAAAATATTTCTATATTTTTAAGTTGACTTCTTTTCTCAGGTAATAGGAAAAAGTAAAGATTAATTGAGCAAAAAAAGTTATTCAGAAAAATTAAAATGTTATTTTATATGTTTTATCTGTTATCGGCTTATTTTTAATGTTCATAAAATAAGGTGAAATAGGTCAGGTGTATAAATAATTTTTCTTTTGTCATTTTGAACGAGGAACTTGTAAAAATGTTTTTGTTTGAGGTGAGAAAGTATTGTCCCAGATAAGTTGCCTGAGTGTATGCTGACAAGTTTCACAATGTTACCTTCATATTGTTTTTAATAAAGCTAAAATGTTACACAATCACCTTTACAAAACTCTTCTATTTTTTAAGTTTCCAATTTCTATAACTGGGTGTCTAATAACTGAAAGCCTGGGAAAAAACCAAGAAATTAAAATTTATTATTATTTTTTAAAATCATTATTATTATTATTATTATTACATTAAGCCCAATTCCTTTCAAGATAAGATAAATGGAATGATAATAATAAATAATAATAAGAAACTGATAAAAAATATAATCCGGGAAATAACACCGGCTCCGGGATCGAACCCTGGACCTCTAACGTGCAGTCAGAGTGCCTAACCAACTGAGCCACAGAAATTTAAAAATATTGCTAAAAAATTTTATGCAAACATAAGTTTGTGAATGTTTTGAAAAATGATTTTTCTCGCCAAATTATAAATAATTTTATATTCTAAAAAATTGATTTTTAAAGAATTTTATGAATAATAACGAAAAGAGTTTGAAAGATTTTACGGAAATTTTTTAATTTTGAAAATTTTTTAAAAAATTTATGTGATATAATGTGTTATAATTATATTCTTTAAATTTTCCTACCTGATTTAAGCTTTTGAATTGGAGTAAGGTAATAATTAATTCAATTTAACAAAAATAATTGCTTAAGCCATTTAGTATTATTATTGAAAAAAATGTTTTATTAGAATAATGCTAGCCCTCTCAGCCTTGACTGTGTGTACTATACCCAGACAATATTTTCGACCCACTAGATAGCTGTTTTAGTTTTGTTAAAATATTTATAGTAATATGTGGAATTTATCTTATGAATTTTATAATATTTATTTTTATGAGACATTAGGCTGTAGTTTAAAAAATAAAATATCTCGATAGAGGGCTAGAAAGCTGCTGTTTTTTTCTTAATTTTACAGTTTTTGTTCAACATTTCATTCATTATTTATTATTTCGTTTATTATTTTTGTGCATTATTGTTTATTACTATCTTCTTATATAGTAATGCTGGATAGTTGCGGTTTTTCTGAAATTTGAAACTTTTTGTCCACATGTTTCACAAATACAATTGTTTAAACAATTTATTTTTATAATTGTATTAATTCAAAAAAAGGCTCTGAGAAACTACTTCAAGGAAAATTTACATTTTACATGATCCATAAAGAATATTTTCAACACACTTGAAAAAAATATATTAAAATTCAAATAAATAAATTGTTTAAAAAACGGTTTTCTCTAATGTTGGTTTATTATATGTTTATAACTTAAAAATCTAAAGCAAATTTAAAATGTCAGATAAAATGAAAAATATATAGTTATAATACAGAAGAAAATAAATTATTTATAAGATATTTATGAGATATATAGATGTTTATAAGAGAATATTATTGAAAATATTAAATGATTGTTTAAACAATTATTTTTGTTAATTCAAATTCATTATTATCTCACTATAATTGCAAAGTAGAGCAATAGTGGAAATGCGTACAAAAACTGAAACTTTCTACAATAATTTCAAGAGAATATTAACAAAAATAGTATTAAATTGTTTTAAAAATTATTTTTGTTCACTTGAATTGATTATTACTTCACTGTAACTTAAAAGAAGACTGAGAGTTAAATTTTTTAGTAAAAACTGTAACTTTCTAGCATTGTTTAAAAATAGTATCATTAAACGAATAATAAATGGTTTAATTAGTTACTTCTCTAAAATTTAATTCATTACTGCTTGGCTCTTACTGGAAAAATGAAAATAAGGTAAGAAAAATAATTATTTAAACAATTATTTTTGTGGTTTGAATTTATCATTACTTTTACATTATTTATAATTAATTAAATTGATTTCTGCTTTCAGTCAACAAAAAGCGGTAAATGATTAAAAAATGTTCGGAAAATATTGCGACTTTATAAATATGTATGCAAAGAAAGTCACCAAAAACAATAATAATTTGTTTAAAAAATTACGCTTGTTAAATTTCATTGAGTATCTACATTCTGAGTGACAAGTTGACGAAAATTTAAAGATTTCAGAAAAAACGGTGACTTTCTAGCTTCGTTTAAAAATAATAATAAATTGTTAAAAAAAATAATTTGTTTAAATCTTGAATTAGTTACTAATATAATAATTTGTCTAAATAATAATTTTTGTTTCAAATTTCATAATTTATGACGATAATTGAAGTAAAAAGAAAATAATAAGTTAAAAATTAAAAAGAAAAATCAACTTTGTAGTATTATTTAAACAGAATATATGAATAAAAATAAAAATAAATTATTTCAATAATTATTTTTCTTAATTGATTTTCATCTTATTATAATTAAAACTCAGAACATTAGTGAAATATTGGATATAAGACTAGAACCTTATAGCATTATTATAAAATAAGATTATTAAAAATAATAATAAATGGTTTAAATTATTATATATAATGAATGAAATTAATTATTGATTCACCCTAACTAAGAAGTTGTGAGTTACACAATTCAGAAAAACCCGGGATTTACTGAAGATTTCCTAAAAACAACAATAATTTGTTTAATGATTATTTTTATTAAGTCGCATTAATTATTATCACAGTCGATGTGTAAACAAGACAAAAAGTTTCCAATTACAAAAAAATCTTCTTTCTAACATTACTTAAGCGAATTATCATTTAAAATTAAAATAAATTTTTTAAACAATTATTTTGGTTAAATTAGAATAATTATTGTCTCACTCTAATTATAATTTAGTTTAGTAGTTAAAGATTTGAAGAATTTTGTAAGTTTCTAGCATTATTCTAAAACAATAATTTTGAAAATAATGATGAATGTTTTAAACAATTATTTATAATAAATTAAATTCAATATTGCTTTGCTCTAACAAAAAAGTTGAAATAAATTGAATAATTTAGAAAAGCGCAGGGCTTGAAAACTTTATTTTAAGGAAAATGACTATATACAACAAGTAATCTGTTTAAAAATTTATTTTAATTAAATTTCATTAATTATTTGGATATCTAGCTCTAAAAACTGGCCACATATAATTTTTTATTTGGGGGTTTTTAAGGACCCTATAAAACCGCTTTATGGGGGTTATATTTAAAAAATAATTATTTATTTGTATTATTTAGCTAATTGTCAATCGAAAATCGCTTGAGTTATTCATTTTTTTATCTACTATTTAGAGTATCAATATTTGTTAAAATTTGTAAGATGAAATATGTGATGTGATAAGATGAAATATAGAGTGACTGATAAAATAAGAAAACAAATGATTAAAGCAATATTTCATAAAACATTACAAGTGAAGCCCAGAATATGTATACGATAATTTTTAAGTGTATTGACAAAAAGCAACTAAAATTAAATTCCAGGATAAATAATTACAAAATTTTATTATAAACCACTAAAAAAGTGGCTTGTTTAACAATCTTCTAGAGACTGACAAATATTTTAAATAATAAAAGAATCACGTAGAATTTATAAATTGATTACCCAATCCGGATAAAAAATAATTTCATTTTATTTTTATTATCATTTATTGTAAGCATAATATAATTTATAATATAATAATATTGATAATAATAATTATAATGTAAATAAGAATTTTCTTTGATATAATAGAAGAAAAATATACCACTAGAAACTCGGGTAAAGGTAAATAGAAAAATTTTTTCAGAGGTACCGGCTCGGGGATCGTACCCCGGCCCTTTATCGTGAAGTCCAAGTGCTTAAGCAACTGAGCCATCTAGGCTTTAAATATCTTCTGTTGATTTAAAAATCTTTTAATTTATGAGTTTTCTTGTCGAAATATATTGGAATTAAAAAAATATATAGATGAATTTTCCAATCAAAAAATATTTGATAAAAACAGTAATAAATTTTCAACCATAGCAGACAAATTTTCAGGAACAAAAGATTTATGTAAAACTAAACAGTTTTATTAACAATAAAACATTTTTAACTGGTAATCAATTAGTTAAATTTATTAACTGAAGAGATAAATATTTTTGAGGACAGTTGATTTTCCAACAAAAAAGTTAATTTGCAACAAAGAAAGATGATTTTTCTAACATAAAATATGATTTTTGCACGAAAAAACTATCAAAGAACAAACAGATGAATTCTCAATAAAAAGATAAATAACAAACCAAGCAGTTGAATTTTTAAATAAAAAGGATATTTTTTCAAACAAAGATGAAATAGTGAATTTTTCTGATTAAAAAATTAATTTGAGAAACGAGTTTTCAGACATTATAATTCAACTTCTAAAACTAATTTTTAACCAAATAGCTGAATTCTCAACCAAAAAGATAGATTTCCAACCAAAGCTGTGAATCTTATAAAAACAGAATGAAAAAAAGTATTTTAACTTTCAAACAATTTGTAAAATATTCAATCTAAAAAGAGAGAAATTTTTAAACAATTATTTTAATTTTTAACATAAAAAGAGAATGTTTCACCAAGTATTTGAATTTTTCACAAAACAAAAGACAAATTAAAAAAAGAACACCAATTTTCAAAAATATTGTTGAGCCTTGAAGCCAAATAGACGAATTATTTTAAAAATAGCTGATTTTTCAGCTCAAAAATGTGATTTCTTGATCAGAAAAGAAGTTGGATTATCTACTGAATTGTAAAATTTACTACAAAAGAAGACGAATTTTCTACTAAAAATTTCTATTTCCTCCCCGAAAATGTGAATTTTCAACTAAATTTAAATTTAATTTAATTCAATTTGAATTTAAACTAAGCAGTTGATTCTTCTAACAAAAAAATATTAGTTTTATATGGAAGGGGAAATGAAAAATAAAATTCCCGGCAGAAAATTTCCGAATTATAACATTCTCTAATATAAAAAATTGAATCTTTTTTTAAAAATATATTTAATTTCAACATACTTTAAATTGTACTAACTTAATTAATTTTACAATTAAAACAAATATTTTCCAAAATTCGGGAATTTTCTAGTTCGGATATTTTATAATTCGGCAATTTTTTGTCGTGAATTTTTTTATTCGTGAATTTTCTTATTCGGTAATATTATAAGCTGCTTTGGAATTTTTCAATTTGGAAATTTTACAGTGTCAGAAATTTTATTATTCGGGATTTTTTAAAATCGTCTCAAACAAACAGGTAACTTCATCTAAAAAGAAGAATTTTCAACAAAAAAGTTGAATGTTAAACCAGAATGGATAAATTTTCAAACAAACAAAATTAATTTTCAAAGAAAAAAGTCATTTTTTTACAAAATAAATGAACTTTCAATTAAATTGTTAAATTTACAACTATAAGAGATTTATTTTTAATTTAAAATAGCATTGTTCATTCATAAATGAAATGCTTGCATTTTTAGTTTAAAAATAATAAATGATCAAAATAGCAAAATAGCAAAAGAAGAAGGTTAAAAAAATATTGACATTTTTAACTATTAAGATGAATCTTAAAAAAATGAAATAATGTAATAGAATTTTTAATTGAGCAAAATAAATTTCAAACGAAAAATATAGCAGTATACTTTTAAATCCAAAATAATTGAAGTTTTAAATGTAAACATTTTTTATTTAAAATATATATTTTTTAGTATTCTAATCGTGACATGTTTATTTAAGAAATGGAATTCTCAATTACCAAATAAAATTTTTGTTAAGAAAACAAATGAATTTTCAACCAAAGATATACCTTTTTTAATAAAATGGTTTAATAATTAACCCAGAAGATTGTTTTCAATGACAACAATTATTCGATAAGAAATGTATATATATATATATAGTTAAATTTTTTATAAAAAAATTAATCTTCCAGAAAAAGTTAATTTTTAACAAAGAGTCCAAACAAATAGTGAAATTTTTATATAGCCAAGATGAATTTTGAACAAAGAATAAAACAGACTTTTCAACCAAAAATAGTTCAGATTTCAAGAATAAAAAAACAATTTTTAATTTACAATATAATTTTTAAGCATGAATGTAAGAAATTCATTTTTATTCAAAAGAAAATATTTCCGAACCAAGCAAAGAAGGAATTGTTAACATAATAGTTCAATATTTAACAGAAAAGATTATTTTTAAAGAATAAAAATATAAAGTTTTTTGTTAATTTTCTAAGAATAAAAATAGAAAGTTTTTGTTAATTTTCTAAGAATTTGATTAATAAATTTTCAACCAGCGAGATGAATCTTCAACGAGAAAGACGTGGCTTTTTTAACATAAAAAGCTAATTTTTTAAAAATAATTTAATTATTAGCTAAAAGAGACTGGTTTTAAATCACACAGTTGAATTTTGAAAAAAATAATTAAATTTTCAAAAGAAGAGATGAACTTTCATGTTAACAGGAAGAATTCTTCACAAGAGGCAAATTTTCTACAAAGAATTGAATTTTAAACCAAAAAGATGAATTTTCAACTAAAAATGTTACTTTTCTAATAAAAAATATAAATTCTGAACGAATAAATCAGCTTTGAACTAATTATTTAATTTTCAAACCAGACGATTAATGTTCTAAAAAAAGACTTTTTTTCAAATTAGGTAAGTTTTTGACTAAACAATTACATTTTCAAACTGAGAAAGATCGGTTTTAACGAATTATGAAATAGTGACATTTTCATTTGAAAAAATTGAATTTGTAATAACAAATAAATTGATTTTTTCACATACAAAATAATTAAATTTTCTACCACATTATTGAATAGTTATGAGACAAAAACACATTTTATAAAAAATAATCTTCAACCTGAATCTTTAATATGAATTTTTAACAAAAACGTTGATTTTGAAAGAAACAGATGAGTTTTAAACAAAATACCTCAATTTATAGTTGGAAAAATAAAGTTTTGATAAAAAGAAAAGTAATTCAAATTAAAATAGTCTAATTTTGAACTAAAATTTAACATTTTCACTAAAAAAATTAATCTTCAATAAAGTTGCTCAACTTAATAGTATAATTTTTAACTAAGAGAGATGGGCTTTAAACCAGAAATATAACAGACTTTTCAACCAAAAAAAAGCGGACAGGGCTGAAAAAACCATTTCTGTCGAATTCGGACGCATGACGCTACTTGGTGCAACTGCCCTGCTCAGAGTGCGGTCTTAAAAAAATTTGAACTAAAAATATAAATCTTCGAAAAAAAAGCAACAGAAAATGATTTCTGAACAACTTGATTGAACTAAATCTTCAAAACAAAATATTTTAATTATCTAGCATAATAAGAATAATTTTTAACCGAAAATCAGCATTTTCTTTAATGAAAATGAAATTTCTGCTAAAGCAGAGGATTTTTTTAATGAAGAAGGTAAATTGAAAAAAAAGATGATTTTCTGCTAAAAAAGATTTCAGTTAACTTTTTACGCTAAAAATATAATTTTTCAACAAGAACTAAATTTCTATGAAAATATTGAATTTTCGACTTTTCAAGATCAAAATATTAATTTCTCAACTAATTTGTACTAAAACATATGCATTTTTAATTAAAACAAAAAATAAAACAAATTTTCCAAAAAATATTTGGATTTGAATTAAAAAAGATTACAGCTCTCTTTCCAATAACAAATATTAAACTTAAACAAAAAGTCAATTTTTTAGGAAATTGTGCAATTCTGAACAAAGCAGCAGCAGATAAAATTTCTCTGAAAACAGATGAGTTTTAAATTAAACAAAACAAAAAAATACAAAAAAATAGTTGAATGTTCAACAACACAATTTTAAATTTGAATAAAAAGTAAATTTTGTAGCAAAAGTTGAATTTTTAACAAAACAGCAGAATTTTCAACCAGACTGTTGCATTTTTATCCAAGAAGGAAGAATATTTTTTAAACAGGCGAATTTAAAAAAAAAATCAGAAAAACATTAAAATTGTAATCCAAAGAAGATTCCAGTTGACTTTTTAAGATCAAAATATGAATTTTGTAACAAAAAATAAGTTTTTACTAAAAAAATTGAATTTTTGATTCAAAAGACGAATTTTTTACACCAAAAAGGATGATTTTTTAAATAAAATATGTAAATTCTCTGCCAAAATGTTTCATTTTTTTCCAAAAATGATTAAATTTGTGCTCAATCAGATGAATTTTTATGAAAAATGAAAATTTTTCAAACAAGTTGAACTTTCATCCAGAAAAGATTTCAGATCATTTTTCAAAATTAGAATATAAATTTTAAGCCAAAAGTAAATTTTCAAAAAAACAGTACAATTTTCAACCAAAAATGTGACTTCTTAACAAAATAAATTCATTTTCAACTAATTTAAAAAAAAAGTTGAATTTTTATCCAGAAAAGATAACAGTTTTTTTTCAACAACAAAATATTAAAGTTAAACAAAAAAGTAAATTTTTTACAAAATTTTTCAATTTTCAGCAAAACAGCAGAATTTTTCAACCAAAAAATACGACTTTTCTACATAAAAGTTTAATTTTTTAACCAAAAAGTTGCAATTTTATCCAAGAAAGATGAAATTTCTCTTAACAAAGATGAATTTTTATTTTTAAAGAAATTAAAAAATATAGAAGATTTTTCATTGTAAAAAGATTCAAGTTGAGCTTTCAAGATCAAAATATAAATTTCTTAACAAACAAAAAAAGCTTTTACGACAAAAATTGAATTTTTGAATGAAAAATATGAATTTGTACTAAAACAGATGAATTTTAAATAAAAAATGTCAAATTTTTTAAAAGTTGAATGTTCATCCAGAAAAGATTTTAGTTCATTTTACAACACCAGATTATAAATATAAACAAAAAGTAAATTTTTAACCAAACAGTAGAATTTTTGACCAAAAAATATGACTTTTGAACAAAAAAGATTAATTTTCAACTAATTTTAAAAAAATTTCAAAATCATAGTTGAATTTTCATCCAGAAAAGATAACAGTTCTCTTTTTAAGAACAAAATATTAAATTTAAATAAAAAGTAAATTTTTAATTTGATATTGTTTAATTTTTAACCAAACACCAGAATTTTCAGCTAAAAAGTATGACTTTTCAAAAGAAAAGTTTAACTTCCAAAGAACATCCAAAAAATATTTCAGTTGACTTTTCGAAGGTAAATTATACATTTTTTGGACAAAAAACTAGTTTTTTCGAAAAAATTAAATTTTCAGTTAAAAAAGGCGAAATTTTTAAACCAAAAAGTATGATTTTTTAACAAAATAGTTTAATTTGCTACAATAAAGATGAAATTTCTTATAAAGGAGATGAATTTTTAATTTAAAAAAATTTTCAAATAGTTAAATTCTCAACATCAAAATTTTAAGAAAAATTAAATTTTATAGATTAAAGTTGAATTTTCAACCAAATAGTTGCATTTTTAGCCAGGAAAGAAGAAATTGCTTCTAAAAAAAGTAAATTTTTTAATAAAAAATATACAAAATGTCAAAAAAAGAGTTGAATTTGTATCCAAAAAGATTTTAGTTGACTTTTCAATACAAAAATGATAATTTTAAGGAAAAAGTAAATTTTCTAGGAAATAGTTGAATCTTCAACAAAAAAGTTGCATTTTTATGAAAAAAAATTCAATCTTTCTTCTAAAAAAGATGAACTTTTAAATCAAAAAGTCAAATTTTCAGAAAAAAATAGATTTCATCAAAAAAATATTCCAGTTGACTTTCCAAAATCTAACTGAATTTTTAAACAAATAATAAGTTTGTACTGAAAAAAATTTTCAACAAAAAAATGTGACTTGCCAACAGAAGAGATTAATCTTTAAACAATATTAAAAAAAGGTGAATTTTCATCCAGCAAAGGTTACATTTCTCTTTTTATCAGCGGAATTTTAATTTTAAACAAAAAGAACATTTTTGACGAAATTGTTCAATTTTCAACAAAATAGCAGAATTTTAAAACGAAAAATATGACTTTTAAAAGAAAAGCTTAATTTCCAAAGAAACAGTTGCATTTTTATTCAAGAAAGATTAATTTGTTTCTGAAACAGATGAATATTTATTACAAAAAAAGTGTTAAAGAAATAGTTGATTTTTCATCCAAAAAAGATTCCAGTTGATCTTTCAAGATTGAAATACAAATTTTTTAACAAAAAGTCAGTTTCCACGAAGAAAATTGAATTTGCAATTAAAAAAGTAGAATTTTTTGACGGATGAATTTTTAATTAAGAAAAAATAAACCGTTTTCTTAAATTGTTGAATTTTAACACAAGAATGTTAAATTTTAACTAAAAGCAAATTCTACAGAAAAAAAGTTTAATTTTCAACCAAACAGTTGCATTCTTATCCAACAATGAAGAAATTTCTCCTAAAACAGGTGCATTTTTAAAATGAAAAATATACAAAATTCGAGAAAAGAGTTGAATTTTTATTTAAAAAGATTCCAATTGATTTTTCGACACAAAAATTGGAATTTTTAACAAAAAGTAAATTTTCAACAAAACAGTTCCATTTTTATCGAAAAAAGATTTTCAAAAAAGACAAGAGTTTTTATTTAAAAAAAAAGAATCTCAAGAAAATAGTTGAGTTTTTCTCCAAAAAAGATTCCAGTTGACTTTTCAAGATAAAAATATATATCTGTGACAAAAAATCAGTTTATAAAAAAAATAGAATTTTTAATTCAAAAAGACGAATTTTTCAAACAAACAGTAGCATTTTTATCCAAGAAAGAAGAGATTTCTTTTAAAATAGATAAATTTTAAAAAAATTCTTAAGAAAAATAGTTAAATTTCCTTTCAAGGAAGATTCCACTTCACTTTCCAGCAATAAAATAAGAATTTTAAACAATAAGTTAGTTTTCTGTCAAATAGTTGAATTTTTGGCCATAAAGTATGACTTTTTATCAACAAATGAAAACTCTACTAAAATATGTGAACATTTAAATAAAAAATATAAAAATTCAAAAACAAATAGTTGAATTTTAATTAAAAAAGATTTAAATTGACTTTTCAACAAAAAATGTAAATTAAAAAAAAATTTAATTTCTATGAAATAATTGAATGTTCAACAAAACAGTTGCATTTTTATTGAAAAAGATTCAATATTTGAACTGAAAAAGAAGAACTTTCCAATCAAAAAGACCAATTTTCAGAAAAAATATTTTTTCAACTAAAAATATTTCAGTTGTCTTGTCAGCAACAGCATTTGAATTTTAAACAAAAAGTGAATGTTCTACGAATTTTTTCCTCAAAAAGTTTTTGTTGATTCGTTTTACATTTCCCAGGTAGCCTGCTTACAAATTGACAATACTTTTCACTCAATATTTCAATAAACTGGAAAATATTTCACAAACATGTGTTGAAATTGCTGAATCATTAAATACACTAAATTGTTTTTCTAACGTCAGCAAACTAGAACGAGTGCCTAATAATTACGATCGACGGATGAGATAGTGATTAGTATATATATGCTGAAATTTTATTCTATTGTTGTCAGTTATTTTCCTTTGTTTTCTACGTACATATTGGAAGCTTTTCCTCAACCTGTTTGTGAGTATAATAATATATTTTAAATTTATATTTTAATTATGTTTTTTAACCAATTTTACTTGAAAATTGAACTGCTTTCATGGCAATCAAACTTTTTACATTATCATCTACTGAGAGGTATTGGTTTCATGTAAAATTTGACTTTGGCGGTTTTCATAAAATCTTCACGTTTTGAGACCCACTGAGTCAGCAAAAACGATTTTTACGAATGTGTTTGTCTGTCTGTCTGTAGTCTGTATTCTGTACGCACGATAACTTCATAAAAATTGATCAGATTAGATTATGCTTTGGCACACTTTTTTATCAGAGTTAAAGCATTTTCAAAAAAGAAAAAAAAAAAAAAAAAAAAAAAAAAAAAAAAAAAAAAAAAGAAAAATGAACGTTTTAAGCCAAACAACGCATGATATGAAAAAAAGTCAAGAGAAGAAAAACGTTGATTTTTGAAAGCCCTACGAGATAATTATAACAAGTTTTTCAATTTGGTCGTAAAGTTGAAAATTCAAAATTTGATCATACCTATCTTTTTAAAACCAAATTTTTTTCAGGATTTCAAAATTCTATAAACAGTTATTTATCGTACTCAGAAACTTGAACAATTTATCCTCATGATTTTTTTCTGTGAAAAGTAAATTATCAGAGTTGGAGCATTTTCAAAAT
>NC_046666.1:30500387-30506095 GCF_010883055.1 Belonocnema kinseyi
AAAAAAACTAAAATGAACATTTTAAGCTAAACAACGCATGATTTGAAAAAAGGTCAAGAGAAGAAAAATGTTAATTTTTGAAAGCGCTAAAAGATTATCATAACAACTTTTCTCATTTGGACGAAAAGTTGAAAATTCAAAATTTCGTCATACCAAAAATCTTTAAAACCACATTTTTCAAGATTTTAAGATTTTATGTGCTGTTATTTATAGTACGCAGAAGCTCAAACAATTTACTCTTATGACCTTTTTACATTCTCATCATTTATGATTGAGAAAGTATTAGAATTGTCGGAAATTTTACATCACACTTTTTCAACGGACCTCCACGATTCGAGACCCCCTGAATCCGAAAATCAGGTTTTTATGATGGCGTCTGTCTGTCTGTCCGTCCGGCCTTCCGTCCATAAACACGATAACCCTCGAAAAAATGAACGAATCAAATTCATCTTTGGCACACTTTTTTTAGGACCTTAAAGACAGAACGAGTTTGTGAACCAGCCATTTTTGATGAAAATTCAAAAAGTGAGCGCATTTTGAAAATTTTTTAGACAACTTTTTTCTGAATTTGAAAATTCTATGTACGGATATTTATAGTATTGAAAAAAACAAACAATTTATCTTAAAGACTTTTTTCTATAAAAAGAAAATTTTAGGAGTTATAGCGTTTTCAAAAATTTTGTAATTAACCGAAAATCAAAGTTTGAAGCGGAAAAACGCACGATATGAAAAAAAGTCAAGAGAAGAAAAACATTGATTTTTGAAAGCCCTACAAGATTATTATAACAACTTTTCTCATTTGGGCGAAAAGTTGAAAATTCAAAATTTCATCATACCAAAAATCTTTTAAAACACATTTTTTCAAGATTTTAAGATTCTATGTGCTGTAATTTATTTACTCTTATGACCTTTTTACATTCTCATCGTGTACGATTGAGAAAGTATTAGAATTATCGGAAATTTGACATCACATTTTTTCAACGGATCTCTTCGTCCGAAAATCAGGTTTTCAGGATGCCGTCTGTCTGTCTGCCCGTCTGGCCGTCTGTCCGTAAACACAATAACTCTCGAAAAAATAAACGAATGAAATTCATCTTTGGCACACTTTTTTTAGGTCCGAAAAGACAGGACGAGTTCGTGAACCAGGCATTTTTGATAAAAATTCAAAAAGTTATCGCGTTATAGCATTTTCAAAATTTTTTCGAACAACCGAAAATCAAATTTTGAAGCCGAAAATCGCAAGATATCAAAAAAAAGTCAGAAGAAGAAAACTGTTTCTTTTTGAAAGCCGTACAAGATTATCATAACCAATTTTTGGATTTTCTTCAAAAATCGAAAATTCAAATTTTGATAGCACAAAAAATAATGAAAAATAAAAAATTTCATTTTGTGGACAAACTATGTAGGATACGAAAAAAGATGAATTAACAAAAATTGTTATCCCAAAAAATATTTACAATTTCGTTAAGAATCACTTCTTGATAGGACGCGTACTTTTTGCTTTATTCGTGAAAAATAACGTTCAAAAAAAAAAAAACGAAATAAGAAAAATCTTTGGAAAAACGACGAAAGTTACGAGAAAAAAAAAATCCAACAAAACCTGTTTACAAATGTCTGCCGGAAATCGAGCGCGCAGCGCGAGAGTCACCATGAGTATATATGTGCCTCAAGGTCTACAGAGTTTTGAGAAACTTAATATTTGACTACACTTAATTAAGTGGATAATTTAGAATATGAAGACGCATATAAATACTGACATCTAAAAGAGATCTTTTTAATAAAGTTTTTTTCAAGAATTCCAAATTCCAAAGTAAAATGAACATTTTAAGCCAAACAACGCATGATATGAACAAAAGTCAAGGGAAAAAACATTAATTTTTGAAAGCCCTACAGAATTATCATAAAAGTTTTTTTGATTTGGTCGAAAATTTATAATTTTATCGTACGAAAAATAATGAAAAATCCAAAAAGTCCATTTTTTGGTCAAACCATGCAAGATACGATAAAATTGAATAAACTAAAATTGCGCGCCCTAAAAAGAACTACAAATTTTGTAGCAATCACTTTTCGAGAGGATGCGTAGTTTTTTTTACTCGTAAAAATGAATATTTAAAATTAAAAATAAATTAAATGCTTGGACTAACGACATAAGCTACAAAAAAAAACTTGTTAATAAAAAAAGCCTACAAATGTTTATTATTACTGTTTTATAGGATGCGCAGTTTTTGTTTATTCTTAAATGAATCAGACTAAAAAGATTAATTTTTTGACAAACAACGCAAGCTATGAAAAAAATAAACAGACTCATTCAAGTTGCTCATGTATAATTTTTTAGAGGACACTTAGTTTTTTCTTTAATTTTAAGATATAACCTTTAAAATAAAATAATTAAATTATTTTAATACATTTTTTTAAATTAATTTTTTTTTGTAAAACGACACACGGTATGCACTAAAATTAAAAGACAAAAGTTGTTCACCCAAGAAGATCTATAAATTTGTTATTAATCATTTTTAAATAGGACGAGTAGATTTTATTTTAATCGTAAAAAATAAGATTTAAAATAAAAAAATAAAATTTTCAGAATACATTTTTGTAAAACGGACACGAAAGACGAAACAAATGTTTGAAAAAAGTTTCTTTAACCAAAAATATTAAGAAGTTTGTTATAAAATCTGATTAAAAAGCGTGCGTGGCTAGCAAGTTTGAACGCGCCTGAGGCGCGCGATTATTGACTTTCGCGCTTTACGCTCGATGATTGAGAATCCTCTTTTGTCGAACCTCCTTCAGCTTTAACGGACACATTCTCATTATGTATCTCGTACTTCGCATTCGATTTTGTTGAAAGTGGAAACCTTTTTGCATTATTACATTCTCATCAGAGAAGGTATTAGATTTTTTAAAATTTGATCCCCCCCCCCCAGTTTTTATCAAATGTCCACGTTTTGAGACCCCCCGAATCCGAAAAACAGTTTTTCACGAATGTGTCTGTCTGTACGTCTGTCCGTATCTCTGTATGTCTGTATGTGTGTACGTATGTCTGTCCGTCTGCCTGTCTGTGAACACGATACTTTTGAAAAAAGTAATATATTAAATTGCCCTTCGGTACACTCGTTTAGTGTCCTGAATTAAATGTCAAATTCGTTAGCCCGCCATTTTGGATGAAAATTCAAACAGTGGGCACATTTTGCATATTTTTGAGACCACTTTTTTAAAAATTCAAAAAATCTCTAAATGGTTATGCATTTTACTTAAAAAATTTAACAATTTATATTAATGATTATTAGAATAATAAAAAATTACTAGAGTTATAGCATTTTCAAAATCCAAAAAAAAAACTAAAATAAACATTAAATTCAGAAAAAGAAAAGCATTGATTTTTGAAAGCGCTACAATATTATGATAACAACTTTCAATTTGGTCAAAAAGTTGAAAGTTCCGAATTTGATCGTACAAAAAAATCTTTGCTTTTTGAAATCCCTACAGGACTACGATAAAAACTATTTTAATTTGGTGGAAAAATTGAACATTCCAAATTTGATCGTACCAAAAATAATGAAAAGTTCCATTTTTTGGTCAAACTATGCAAGATACGAAAAAAATAATAAAGCTCAAATTGTGCGCCCTGAAAAGTGTTGTGTATAATGTAGAAAAATTGACAGGTTGGACAAAATCGCGTGCGAAGCACGATATACGTGATGAGAATGTGTTCGTTAAAGCCAAAAGAGCTTTAACAAAAAAGAGTTCAAAATCACAAAATTACAGTTGTCGGTCCGTTCACCTTTAATTTTAAAAGGCCTGTGCCCGAATACGGAAGAAATGCAAAGAACAAGTGCGGAGTGCGATTGCCATCAGTCGCCGTAGGTGCGCTCAAACTCTCTTTAAACGAAAGAGAATTCACAATTACAAAATTACAGTGGTGGATATTTTGAGTCTTAATTTTAAAATGTTTTCGCAAGAATGTGCGAAAACATAAAGACCGAGCGCGTAGCGCGAGGTAAATACAACATCGAGCGCGAAGCGCGAGAACCAACAGTTGCGCGTCTTGGGCGCGCTCAAACTTGCGAACGAAGCAAGCCGCGCGCGCAGCGCACGATGAGAATGTGCCTTCGTGTCAGGCAGATTTTTTTTTTAATTCGAAAATCAACTATTCCACTTTGGTTAAAAGTTTTCTACATTGAAAATTCAACTACATTGTTCAAAATTGATATAATTTGCCGCATTTTTTCCCTAAACATTGTCATTTTGTTTTGAATATTCATAAATCTCTTTTTGTGAAAAATGCAACTTTTTCTTTGAAAATTTATTGGTTTTGGTTCAGAATTCAACTACTTTGTTGAAAAATCATCCCTTTCAGTTTAATTCCACAGTTTTTAATTTAAAAATCAAAAGCCTTTCCTAATTAAAATGTCAACTATTTAATTTTTTATTGAAAATTTAAATTAAACCTAGTAAAATTCAACATAAACGTGTCTTGGCCAATTTTAAAGAAAAGTGTTTTTTTCTTCTTCTAAATTTGTTAACAAACATGAAAAACAATCGCATCTGAATATCAATGTATTCATAGATATTTTGTATTGCCTCACGGTGCGACGAATACGATCAGATTACTAACCAGGTGACCTATTTAAAATTAGCTTTGACATTGAAATCCAAGTTCGGTTTTTAAGGAATTTGATACAGCTCGGAAAATTAATTTATGAATTTAATACTTTACTAGAATTATTAAAATAAATATAAATAAAATTATTTTAATATTTTCATAAAAAGTAGCTTTGGCTTTGAAATATAATTCCGGCTTTTAAGGAATTTGGTAGAAGCAGGAAAATAAATTTAATAATTTTATATTTTAGTAAAATTATTAAATTACGTGAACACAAATAGAAACAAATTATTTTACTGAGCTGAAAATTAATTTTTTTTATTTTTGAATTAAAAACTTTTTTAAAAAACGTCCCCTATAGATTTGTACATAATTTTATTAGCTTTATTTAAAAAAAGTTTGAATTGTTTAGGAAATCGCTTTTGGATATCAATTTTTCACAGACATTTATTTTATCTCACAGTCTGACTTTGAAATCCAATTCTGGTTTTCAAGAAATTTGATTCAGCTAGAAAAATGAATTTATTAATTTTGTATTTTATTATACTTCGGGGTTTAAGGGATATCCTAAAATACCATTTCAAATAATTTGAAATGTCTTCAATTTATTAACATCCATTGCAAATTTCGAAGAATTTTTTGAAATGCCCTAAAATTTTTGAAAATCATTGAAAATTTTAAAAGATTTTCAAAATTCTTTTGCTTTTTTAAAAATAATCTAAAATTCGTCAAATTTATTAAAATTTAGTGAAATTCCTGGAAATATTTAAAAATATCCTAAAATATTTAAAATCCCTTGGAATGTCTTCAAGTTAATAAGATGTATTAAAAATATTTATAAAGTTTTTGGAATACCCTAAACTATATGAAGTTCTTCAAATTTTTCGTAAATTTTAAAAGCTCTTCAAACATTTTTTGCATTTTAAAAAATACCCTGAGACCCTTTGAAATCCCTTAGTTTTATTAAAATCCACTGAAAGTGTCTACGAATCGTTTGAAATACCCTAATACGAGGGTGGATTGATAAGTTTCCGGCCTGACCAAGAAAAACAACGTTTTTAAGAATTTTTTTTTTTATTTCTCAACATAATCTCCTCCAAGGCTG
>NC_046666.1:30506195-30509422 GCF_010883055.1 Belonocnema kinseyi
GCTACAAGCTATCTAAGGATGGTACTATAGAACGCCACCACAAGGTAGGCCTAGTGGCGCCATCTCTTGGTCAGGCCGGAAACTTATCAATCCACCCTCGTACACTATTTCAAATTCTTTGAAATTTCTTCAATTTATTAACATCCATTGCAAATTTGGAGCAATTTTTTTGAATGCCCTAAACTATTTTAAATTCATTGAAAATTTGAACAGCTTTCTAAAATTCTTTTCTGGTTTTAAAAATGCCCTAAAATCCTTTAAAATCCATCAAATTTATTAAAATCTAGTGAAAGTCCTCGAAATTTTTTGAAATATAATAAAATATTTAAAATCCCTTGAAATTTCTTCAGGTTAATAAGATGAATAAAAAATTTTTTAGATATTTTTGAAATACCCTTAACTGTATCCAGTTCTTTAAAATTCCATGCAAATTTTAAAAGCGCTTTAAAATTCCATTGTATTTTTTAAAATACCGTGGAATCCTTCGAAATTTCTTTAATTTATTATTATCCATTGAAAATTACTAGGAATGTTTTGAAGTACCCTGAAATATATCAGGTTTTTCAAAATTCTTTGAAAATTTTAGAAGTTCTTTAAAATTTTGTTTCATTTTTAAAAATAGCCTAAAATCGTTTGAAATCCTTTAGTTTTATCAAAATCCACTGAAAGTGTCGAGAGAATTGTTCAAAATACCCTGAAGTACTATTTCAAATTCTTTTAAATTTCTTCAATTTATTACCATCCATTGCAAATTTCGAAGAATTTTTGGAGATACCCTAAACTATTTGAAATTCATTGAAAATTTTTATAGCTTTTCAAAATTCTTTTGCGTTTTTAAAAATGCCCTAAAATCCTTGGGAATCCGTCAAATTGATTAAAATCTATTGATATTCCTAGAAATATTTAAAAATATCCTAAAATATTTAAAATCCTTAGGAATTTCTTCAAGTTAATGAGATATAATCAAAATTCCTAGAAATTTTGCGAAATACCCTAAACTATATCAGGTCCTTTAATATTCCTGGAAATTTGTGAAAGCTCTTCAAATTTTTTTTTGGATTTTAAAACAATACCCTAGAATGCTTCAAAATCCCTTTTATTGATTGAGAGATATTGAAATTTTTTGAAATACCCTAAAATATTTAAAATTCTTTGGAATTTCTTTAATTTAATAAAATCGATAAAAAATTTTTATGAATTTTTTAAAATACTCTAAATTATTTCCGTTTGATTGAAATTTCTCGAAATATTTTTAAATACCCTAAAATATTTTCGTATTTTTGGAATCCCCTGAAATTTTGTAAAGCTCTTCACAATTCCTTGGGATTTTTGAAAATATCCTAATATCCTTTGAAATCCCTCAAATTGATTGAACTCCATTGAAGATTCGTAGAAATATTTTTAAATATCCTAAAATATTTCAAATCGTTTAAAATATTTTCAATGTATTAAAATACATTGTAAATTCCTAGGAATTTTTTTAAATACCCCAAACTATTTCAAATTATTTGAAATATCTTGAAAATTTTAAAAGCTCTTTAAAATTCCTTTGAATTTTGAAAATACCCTAGAATGCTTTGAAATTTCTTTAATGTATTGAAATCTGCTTAAATTTCTAGAAGTATTTTGACACTCCCTAAAATATTTTAAATCCTTTAAAATACCTTCAACTTACTGAAATCCATTGAATATTTCTAGGAATTTTTTGGAAATGCCCTAAAATATTTCTGTACTTTTAAAATCCCTTGATATTTTGTTATGGTCTTCAAAATTCCTTTAGAATATTTAAATGTCCATAATATTGTTTGAAATCCCTTAATTTTATTAAATTCCAGTAAAAATGTCTGATTCTTTTAAAATACCCTGAACTATTTCAACCCATTTGAAATTTCTTGAGTTTATTGAAATCTATTTAAAATTTTTAGAAATTTTTTAAAATAACCTAAAATATTTAAAATCCATTATAAATCTTAAATTTTTATACAAGCCGGGTTACGTGGGTGGTGGCTGAACCCGACTTGATCTAAAAATGATGTTGTGGGTTGATAGGTGTTCGGTATGTGAGACGACGTGTCTCACGATACCGCGTGGAGGGCCGTTCGTACCCTCCTGGGTAGAGGCCACTAACCACTATCCTTGGCCACTGGTTGCGGGTGGAGGGCCGTTCGTACCCTCCGGTACGAGGGGCGGTGGTCTTCTGGAAGACCGGATTGCAGGACGTAGAATGATAGGAAAGCGGTCGAGGCGGGGCTGCAGAGAGCGTACCGTCCTCTGAAAAGAGTATAGAGTGCGGGCGGGGCTACAGAGAGCTTACCGACCCTGAAAAAGAGAGAGAGAACAGAGTTTGGCGGAGCTGCGGTGAGCGTACCGACCGGAATGGAAGTGGGAGTGACAGAGAGGGAGGATAAGGAGATGGATGGCGGAGAGCCGGAGGATAATGAGGAGAGAGCTCGAGAGAGCGAGAGAGGAGTCAAAGAAAAACAACCTGTAGATTGATTTTTGATTGCGATTGCACTCTTTAGTCTCAAAAAATGGCTTACAAAAGTATTGCCGAAGGCGACCAGGAGACTGAGGTTACCCAACTGGTTGCCCGACTAAGAGTGCGTACTTTCGCTTGTACGCACCTCATTTTATTCGCATCGGCCGAGAGGTGGTCCGGCCGTCGATTGGCCCGGTCCTCTCGGCCACTCACGTCGCGGATGGAGGGGCGTAGCGCGCTCAGCTCGATGTTTTTGAGATTACGGAAAGCGAGAAACAAATCGGAATACGTATCCGTAAAGCGTACAACGTAATACATAACATTTAAAATTAAAACCCGAAATTAAAACAAATGGGTACAGAGAAAAAAATAAAATCAAAGGTTAATTCTAGAGATGAAACGCAAAAATTACAATCATATGTCAAAATATAAAGGAGAATAAAATGAAATATAGTCATATTTGAAGAAAGAGTATAATAGGAGATACAACTAAAGAGAAAAATATATATAAAAAGAAACATACAACATATAAATTTAAAATAAGATATAGAAATACACAAGTTTAATCTAGGGTTCCCCTTTTTGCTTCCTGACGCCAGATAATAATTTAAAATGAGAGGGAAAATCAAAATTAAAAAAAAAAAATAATCGCGAAAGTTAATTTTAAACGGTCCTTTCCCCTTTAACGTGTTAGATACGTAGTTGGCGACCGCTGGCCGCTTTCCACGCTTAGGGAAGAGAGAGAGAA
>NC_046666.1:30509522-30539609 GCF_010883055.1 Belonocnema kinseyi
GGAAGGTTTTCCCAGCCTGGTTTATGTTTAGTAAACACAGACGGGGATTCATTCCTGACAAATTGTTCAGAGTGGTTCTCAATTATGGGGACCGTAACAATTTGTTAAAATATATTAAAAATTCCTAAGAATGTTTTTAAAAACCCTAATATATTTAAAATTTTTCGAAATTTTTTGAAAATTTCAAGAGCTTTTATTGAAATCTATCATTTTAAATTCTTTAAATGTATTATTATTATTATTATTCATTACGAATTCTAAAGAATTTTTTTTAATGTCCTGAATTATTTCAAGTCATTTGAAATCCCTTCAATTTATTAAGACCCATTTAAAATTTTCAGAATATTCAAATTCAAATATGCTCTTAAAATTATTTCTTCAAAATGAAACATCGTTTTTATTTTTCCTAGGAATCTAAAGAATATTTTTAATTTTCTTAAAACCTTACAAAATTCCTCAAATATCTTAAAAGTTTTTATTATTTTTTCAATCTTTTCAAAACTCCTGAGTATATTTTAAAATTACTCAACTTTCTTCTAAAAAATATATATCATGGTAAAATTTGGTTTTAAAATCTTTTGTACATTTTTTTCATTACAAAATTTTTTGTTTATTAATTATGTTTAACCAAATACCGGCATTTTCATAATGAAATGACATTTATGTTCAAACAGATGATTTTTTAAATCGAAAACATAAATTTTGAAGAAAAAAAAATTAGTTGAGTTTTCATTCGAAAAGATTTCAATTGCCGTTTTATTATCAAAATATTAGTTTTTAAACCAGAAATAAGTTTCTACGAAATAAATTAAGTTTTTAATCCGAAAAGACGAATTTTAACCAAAAATGACGACTTTTTAACAAAATTGTTAAATTCTCTCCCGAACAATTTTTGTTCCAAAACAGATAACATATTTTTGAAAACTGATAAATTTTTATCAAAATTTTTTTTCGTAATAGTTGATTTGTCATTCAAAAAACATTTCAGTTGAGTTTTCAAGCTTAAAATATGAATTAAAAAAAAAGTTTCTAAGAAAAAATTTAATTTTTAATACAAAAAGGATAATTCGTTTAACCATAAGGTAAGAATTGTTAACAATATAGTTGAATTTCCTACCAAATAGTTACATTTTTATCCATGAAAGATAAAATTTATACTAAAAAAGAGGATTTTTTAATTAAAAAGAAAAACACAACAATTTCTAAAAAGTAGTGGAGTTATTATCCAGAATGTATTTTAATTGTTTTTTTAAGCTCAAAATATTAAATTTAAACAAAAAATAAATTCTCTACAAAATAGTTTAATTTTTAAGAAAGCAGCAGAATTTTCAACGAAAAGTATAGCTTTTCAACAAAATTGTTAAACACTTAACCGAACATTTGCATTTTTTTAAAGAGAGATGTAATTTCTGCTAAAGAAGGTGAATTTTAAAGCCAAAGAGATAAACTTTCAAAACAGAGTTGAATTTTCGAACCAATAGTTGCATTTTATTCAAGAAAGATGAAATTTCTACCAAAACAAATGAATTTTTGACAGTAAGTTTTTGTTTTAATAGTTAAATTTTCATCCAAAGAAGATTCCAGTTCATCTTCGAACACCAAAAGAAGAATTATGAACAATAAGTTAATTTTCTATTAAATTGTTTAATTTTCAATCAAACAGTTGCATTTTTGTTCAATAAAAGTGGAAATTCTACTAAAATAGGTGAACTATTAAATCAAAAAGAAAAATTTTCAAAAATGATTTGAATTTTTATCCAAAAAGATTTGACTTGACTTTTTAACACAAAAATACGAATTGCAAACAAAAAGTAAATTTTATAGTGAATAGTTGAACTTTCAAAAAAATATTCACATTTTTATTCAAGGTCCCCTTTCCTCGCCTTGAGTTGTTACGTAATTAAAGTATGTTCCCTTATGTAAAATATAAAAATCGGGATTTTGATGATTTTATTTTATAGGTCGAGACCAACCTCAGTAAACATATTATACTATCCAAAATGATTAATTTTCAAAAGAAATAAAATTGTAGATATTTGTCAGGATGTTCCTCATGAATCCTCTTTAACATTTACATTTTTTTAATTTAGAAAAATGAAAATATGTCTGGCACTATGGGTTACAATGCTATTTTCATGTGCCGTAAAAAGCGAACGGAGTTGGTGGAAGACTATGTCAATATATCAAATTTACCCTAAAAGCTTCAAAGACAGTGATGGTGATGGAATTGGTGACCTTAAAGGTAAACCTAATATTTTGATACACATAAATACCTGCAATAATTTATAAAGGCTCGGAAAGCAGAACCGAATCAGCGCTCGAGCAGTAGGCAGGAGTGGGGATGGCGCGCAGAAAACGCAAGGAAAGACCGATCTCTCTTTCTTCGCATTTCCTGCGCGTCATTCCCACTCCTGCCCACAGCTCGAGCGCTCATTCGGTTCTGCTTTCTGAGCCTTTATTTCTTGAAAGAGTCAATTTCCTTTTAACTTTTTAGGCATCGAGAGTAAATTGGATCATTTGGTTGACTCACACGTCAATGCTTTTTGGTTATCCCCTGTAACCACAAGCCCGATGGTGGACAATGGGTATGACATATCTGATTTCGTTGGAATCGATCCCAGTTTTGGAACAATGGAAGATTTCGAAAGTCTCGTTAAAAAAGCCCACGAATTAAAACTCAAAGTGGTTCTGGATTTTGTACCTAATCACAGCTCTGATCAGCACGAATGGTTTAAAAAAAGTGTTGAGGAAATTGAACCTTACACGGATTATTATGTTTGGCATGAGGGGCGCAATGTCAATGGAACTTTGGAGCCACCTAATAATTGGGTGAGGATTTGTATTTCTTATTATTCTTATTGAAAAATTTTAATTTTAATTTAAGCAAAGAGGGATGATCTTCTATAATCTTTTTGAAAAAAATATATGGTATATAAAAACGAAGTGTCTCGTCGTCCCGAAATTAGCCACCCCCCCCCCCCAAGTGACAAAGTTCATATTTTTCTAAAAAAAAGATGAAATTTATAACATTAAGCAAGAATTTTAAAACCAAAAAAACTTTTTTATTGGAAACTAATAAAATTTTATCTAAATTTTTAAATCTTTAATTCAAAAGACGAATTTTCTCTACAAAAGTAGAATTTAAAAAATATATATATGACTTTTCAGCCAAAAATTAGTTTTTCATAAATTGATGTATTTTTGCCCAACAAAAATGGAATTTCAAACCAAGAAAAGGATTTTTTTTCCTAAAAAATATAATTTTTAACTAAAGAAGATTAATCTTAGTGAATGAAAATGTTACATTTACAGTTAAAAAATTAATTTTAAAACTGAAAAATTATTTTCCAGTAAGAAGTTAAATTCTCCACCATAGAAATAAGCACTAAATCAAAAGAAATACATTTTTAATAATGTACTTTAACTTTACCAAAGTAGCTGAATTTTCAATTGAAAAGATTAATTTTCAAGAAAATAGTTCAAATGTCAACCATAGAGATGAATTTTCAACTAAAAATATAAATCTTCAAAAAAAAATGTGTGTGTTCTTTTTTAAAATAAAGTGATTTAACCAAATCTTTCATAGAAAATAGTTAAATACTTAAGCAAAGAAAAATAACTTTAAACCAAAAAGTTGCATTTTCTTTTTAAAGAAATCAAATTTCTGCTGAAACACATAAATCTTTTTAATAAAAGGGATGCATTTTCGAAACAATAATGCGATCTTCTGTTTGAAAAGATTTGTTGACTTTTTACGATCAAAATATGAATTATGAAAAAAAAGGTTACGATGAAAAAAAATTTAACTTTTCAAGATCAAAATATGAATAAAAAAATTAGTTTCTATAAAAAAATGTAATTTTGATTCAAACAAAATAATTTTTTCAACCGAAAAGGATTAATATTTTCACAAAAAAAGTATAATTTTTTTGAAAAGGATAAATTTCTAACTGAAATGGATGGATTTTCAGCAAAACTTTTTAATTCTCCACCAACTAGCCTTATTTTAACAAATATTTGAATATTATCCAAAAAAGATTTCACTTGACCTTTTAAGATCAAAATATTAATTTTTTTTAGCAAAAAATAAGTTTCTACAAAATAAATTTAATTTTTATCCAAAAAGACACTTTTAATTTTCAATTATTCTGTTTGAAGTGGTTTTATTTGGAAATGATACAAGCTCAATTTCAGTCCCTTCAAAATATTATCCTCTTTAACAATTTTACGTGATCTAAAAAAAAAGAAAATCGGGCTTATAAATAATTTTTTGCTTATATAATTTTTTTTGTACACCATTTTTCTGTTCAATTTAGAGGAGTGAGTTCAATGGCTCAGCATGGACTTGGAATGAAAAAAGAGGAGCTTTCTACTTACACCAGTTCACCAAGGAACAGCCTGACTTGAATTACAGAAATCAGGGACTTGTGGAGGAGATGAAGGTCAATATAAACTTCAAATTTTGAAATATGTCCTCAGGTTTGTGATTAGAATGTGAAGAAATCCTTATTAATGGATTTGATTAAAAAGTTATTAATTCCCTTAAACTCCAAAGATACGAACTCCAAACACACGGGCCCTCCACAGATACGAGCGTCCCAACTCCAGAGTAGCTAGAGGAATATTTCCCCTTTACACCCACCTAATTTGAGAGGCAGGCGTGCGCGCATTCGTGCTGCCTTGAATTCGACGTGCGCATGCGCTTAGTAGGCCTGTGCGCGTCACTGATGACACTGTACTCAAATATTTTTACTTTTTGATGCGCAAAAGAAAATTTGTTTTTTGGGTTACAAATTCAGCTCTTTTCGTTAAACATTGACCTTTCGTTTAAAATTCACATTTTTTTGCTTATAAGTCAACTGAAATCTTTTTTAGATAAGAACAGTTTTAAAAAAATTGTTTGTGATTTAAAATTTTTGGTGTCAGAAAGTGAAATGGAATCTTCTTTGGATAAAAATTTAATTATTTTTTTTAATTCACCTGCTTGATCAGAAATTAACTAAACTTTTTTGTTAAAAAATCATACTTTCTTATTAAAAATTTTACTGTTTTGTTGAAAATTTTACTATTTCGTAGAAAACTTACTTTTTGTTTAAAATTTATACTTTCGCGTGGAATAATGAATTGAAATCTTTTCTGAATGAAAGTTCCACTTGAAAAAATTTGTCCTTTATTATAAAAAATTCAACTGTTTTAGTACAAATTTCAACTTTTTTGGATAAAAATGTACCTAATTTGGTAAAGAATTGAACTATTTTGATAAGAATTGATCCTTTTTGTTGGAAAAAAATTTCTCTTTTTGGATTCAAAATTCAATCGAAATCTTTTTTAACACAAAATTTCTTTGTTGAAAATTTCTCTTTTTGATTAAAAAATTCATCTAATTTAGTAAAAATTCAATATTTTTATGAGACGAGAACTTTTCATTTTAAAATTATTCTGTATTGCTTGAGTATTCAATCATTTCGTTTGAAAGAGTTGGTTCAATCTGAAATAATAATTTTTTTTTTAAATAATCAGTTTAGTGGACAATTATTTTTTGGCTAAAAAGCTTTTAGTCTGAAATAATATATATTTTGTTTCATTCCGGTGATAAAATATTTTATGCTAAAAATATTTCAAGATGTTGCTATTTGAATAATAATGTTCAGGGAAAATGAAAAATTAGTCAATGAAAATTCAATAAGTTTTCAAAATGAAGTTCTCGGTCACCTTGCCTAATTCTAATAGCAACATCTAGCAAAATATTTGTGGAAAATCAAAAATCTCGTACAGCTCTTTCATAACCTCACACTTTTTTGATTGGCTACGATTAAACTTTTACCCAAATTTAGTCACTATAGATTAATTTTCAACAAAATAGCTAGACTTGAATCTCAAGAGATACATTTTCGACTAAAAATATCAATCCTAAATAAACTGAGTTCTTAAGAAACTGATTTATCCAAGTTTAAAAAAAAAAGTGAATACTCAAGCGAAGAATAATAATTTTTGAACAAAAAACTGCATTTTCATTAAAACAATAGAATTTGTACTAAAACAGACAAATTTTAAAATCAAACAGATAAATTTTCAGAAAAAAATGAATTTTCTGTTAAAAAAGAGTTTAGTTGACTTTTCATGATTAAATTAGGAATTTTCAAGCAAGAAATACATTTTCAGGAAAAAATTGAATTTCAATCCAAATGATGAATTTTTTGAATTAAAAAGAGTGAACTTTTAACAAAATATTTTAATTCTCTACCGAATAGTTGCACTTTTATTCATAGTTAAATTTTCAACAACAGTATAATTTTCAACCAAAAAGTATGAGTTTTTAACATAATAATTTAATTTCGCATAAAAGTTAAATTTTTATCCAAGAAAGATGTAATTTCTACTAAAACGGGTTCATATTTTAATAAAAAACACAAAATTTTCAAAAAAAAAAGCGTTAAATTTGTATTGAAAGAACATTTCAATCAACTTTTAAACCTAAAAATACGAATTGTAAACAAAAACTAATTTCTCTAGAGGATAGTTGATTTTTCAACAAAACAGTTGCATTTTTATCCAAGAAAGATTCGATATTTCCGCTGGAAAAGATGAACTTTTAAATCAAAAATATCAATTATTAACAAAAAAACACCCTCATCCAAAAAAGATTTCTGTTGACATGATCAGCAACATTTTTGGTCAAAAAATAATCATTTTTCAGTAGAAAATTCAACTACTTCGTTTACACTTCATGTATTTTGTAGAAAATTAGTGCTTATGGTTTAAAATTCATCTTTTTGGTTAGAAATTTAACATTTGTATTTAAAATTCAATATTTTAGTTGAAAATTCATATTCTGTTATGAAAAATTCATCAATTTCGTTAAAAATTTATTCATTTGTTTGAAAATTCCTTTTTTTGTTTGTTTAGGATTTACTTTTTTAACTGCAACGTGAACTATAATAATAGGTATAACTGTAATTCTATACTTGGTTTTTAAATTTATCTTTTTCAGTTAAGATTTTTTGCATGTTATTGAAACTGTATCTTTTTTGGTAGAAAATTCATCTTTGGTTTTAAAATCAAATTATTTTGTTCTAAAATTAATTTTTTTGTTTGAAAATTGATTATTTTAACTAAAACTTAAATTGTTTTATTTTTGGTTAATAATAATTTTTTTCGATAAAAAGGAAGTATTTGTTTAAAAATTCAGTTTTTGTTTTGTTGAACATTCATTTTCCTAACATTTTAAATATTCTATTTTTGGCTTGAAAATTGATGTTTTTTAGAATTGAATTAATGTATTTTTTGCAAATGAGACTTTTTTGGTAGAAATTTAAACTTTTGGGTTGAAAATTTCACTAACAATTTGTTTAAAGATTCATATTTGTAGTAGGCATACTGTAGAGACCTTGAATAAGGTATTCTGTTACTTTGACTTCTTTTACCATTCAAATTAAGCGCCCTTTTTAATATAAACAATACATTTTCCCGTGAAATTCAAATAATGTGATTATTATGATTCAAGATAGAAAATAATATTTTTTTAATCCTAATTTAAAATGATTATAAATCCTCTTGAGAATTTTTTCAAGCACTTAAACACTTAAGAAAACTACGGTGGAGCCGCCATTTTTATGGGTGCTTTGGTTCGGGAAAATTCGGTACAGTTCGGGATATGCGGGAGATTCAAATGTTGAATGGAACAGAACTTAAAAATATTCATAAAAGTCATGTAAATTTTATTTTATTGTTAACGAATGAATTAAATAAAAGTGGAGACTTATTAAGATTTAATAAAAATAGGCGAACAGTACAAACAAAATGTCGGTGGGATTTAAAATTAGCGGAATACACATTTTTCAAGCACGTAGCACAATATTTGGAATGCAATGTAAAGGAATTGAACTTGTATAATTTCTGAAGAAAAGCTTTAAGCTTGAATGATTTAAAATTTAAAAACTTTAAAACAGCAGCTGTTAGAATTCAAAATCCTTAAACTAGAATTTTTTAAATTTGGACAATTACTTTAAGAAGTAGCTGAAATTGAAAATTAAATTGAATATTTCAAAGTAAAATATTCTAAAATTATAGAGCTAAAAAATTTTATTGTATCAGAAAAGTTCGAAATAAAAAAATTTTCAATTCTAAATCCTTAAAATTAAATTACTCTAAACAAAAATGTTTAAAATGTACAGTAATTTTAAGTGGGAAATATATAAAAATAAAACGAATACTTCAGAAAAAGTCGCGAAGAATTGTATTAAACGAAATTCAACTAAATCAGTTTTAGCTAGATTCGAATTTAATAATTTTAGATTTAAATATTCTAAATTGTTTGGTTTAAATTATAAAAATTTTCCTGGTTTCTTAAATTCTTCGAATTCCATAATAAATTCAAAACAGTGAAAAATTAAGATAATAATTTCTGAAATGTAAAACTTTAAAATTAACAGATTTTAGAACTATAAATGGAATATTAGTTTTTTATTCGAAAAATGTTTTAAAAAGTTCGACATTTCAAACTATGAATAAAAATTTCTGTAGTGAGCAATTAAATAATTTATTTAATTTCTAATGGTTCTAATTTCTCATAATAAATATTCCATTTTCAATTTTCGCCTATCATAAGTTTAAATTTAGCATTTAAAACTGAAATGGTTGAATTTCGAAAAGTTTAATCGAAAATTTTAAAATGATTAATTTCTTAATGATTTCAATTTATATAAATTAATTACAATTTTACGATTGAAATGGAAATGTTTTAATTTCAGTAAGTATAATTAACTATTTGAAAATGGTTAATTTGACTAATTTTTTTTTAGTTTTACATCAAGTTCAGATTTCTTTGAGTTTAAATTTTCTGGAGTATACATTTCTTAATATTTTTCATTAAAAATTTTTTCTATTATAAACGTTGTTCTTTTCAGAAGTATTAAAATCTGAAGGTTTACGAGTGTAAATTATTCCTTTTAGAACGTTTAAAATAAAGGTGAAACTATTTTTTAATTTTAGAAAAATTTGTCGAATTAATTTTTATGTTGAATAAAAGTTTTCTCAATGTTTCAAAAATTAAGATTTCTAAAATTTTAGAAGCTTTTTCTTTAAAATATTCAATTTAGTTTTTAGTTTTAAATTGCCAAATTTAAGTCTTTTCGAATTTGAATTTATTTATATTTGGAAGTTTTTACTTTTCAATTGATATATTTTGAATGCTTTTAATTAGAAATAACAGGAGTTTCGTTCCTCTGACTTTTAAGTGATCTATTTTTAGAAATTCTATTGAAAATTTATTATATTTGTAACATTTTTAAATTGTGTTTTTTAAATTTTAATCTGAAAATATTGATTTTCAGATTCATGAATTCTGAATAAAATTGTTAATGTTTGAACGATTTGAATTAGAATATTGTCCTTTTTTCAAAATTTATTAATAAATATAAATAAACAAATCCCTAGTGTTGGCATTTAAAGGCAGCAAGAAATCGTTTTTCTCTGAATTTTCTTAAAATGATATCGCCCGTGTTGTTTCTCTTAATTTTTTTTCCTAATTTTCATTAAATGATGTCTCTAGTGGTGTTTAATGATAGGAAATTACCATCTTATATTTTTTATTAATCTTATAAACAAATTAGAGAACCAGATTTATAACTCGGTGATTTAGTGATAAAAAAAGTTTTGTTTTCACCCTTAATTGCCTCAAATAATGTCTCCAATGAAGTTTAATGATGGAAAAATATCATTTAATATTTTTTACTAATTTTGCGAACAAATTATATAAAAAAATACCTAGTGTGGATGTTTAAGGGCAGAAAACATTCCCTTTTCCGTCTTTAAATTTTCAAACTGGGCATTTGTTCATAAAATTAATCAAAAATCTCATATGACATATTTTTTTGCTCGAGCATTATTTTTTCGATAAAAGCAAGTCATTTGATCGCGAAAATTTACTTTGCAAACGAAGAATCCATATCGTAGTCTATTTTTTAAGTTAATTCGTTTATAATAATCAACAATTTCATAATTTTGTTTAACTACTTCCGTGCATAAAGTTCTGGTACTTTTCGTATCTTTAGAGTTTCCGATTCCCGAGCTTCTTGCATCTTTGGAGTTGCAGTATATACATTTTTTGTCTTAGAATTAGAATTCCGAATATGCAATAGGTGCAAATTTCTAATTTTCTACACATCCCCAACAGTAACTTTAAGGATATATAAAAAAATACCTATACCAGTTCCATTTTATGTTCTAAATTTTGTTGTAATTTTTTATACGTTCAGAACGTTTTACGGTTTTGGATGGAGAAAGGAGTTGATGGTATCCGAATAGACGCTTGTCCATATCTTTTCGAAGATCCAAGATTTTTAGATGAACCATTATCCGGAAAGACGACGGATCCTAACTCCAAAGACTACACGATACATATTTATACAAAGCACCAGCATGAAAATTATGAAATGATCCAGCAGTGGCGTGATTTTATAGATGAATACTCCGCAAAAGTTGATCAGGTTCCCCGAGTTATGATCGTTGAAGCCTACGCCAACATTTCGAGCACTATGAAATATTATAAATATGGCGCTGACTTTCCCTTCAATTTTGGACTCATGGACATTGTAAATTCTTCTGAAGCAATCGACGTGAAGAACAATATAGAACGCTGGATGACGAATTTGCCTTCTGGCTCAACTCCTAATTGGGTGGTAAGTACTAGAGATCCTCTGGGTAGAATTCAGACACAAACTTACGAGGCACACACAGACTTTTTACTGCGCATCGCGATTAGTCCGGAATTAGAAGCAGTGATAGAGCATTCTCATTAAGCCATACAAATTGAAACTGCCGAACAGTTTTTTAAGGTTAGGAAACAGATTGTAGTCGCTGGGGGCCAAATCTGGAGAATATGGTGGAAAAATTTCAACTTCAATTCGTTAATTTTAGCCATCGCAACGAAATTGTTTTCCGGGTCAATTTTTGATCGACTGTTAGCAAACGCGGCACCCATCTACGACGGTGCTTCTCCATGCCCAAATGTTCATATAAAATATTGCGTACAAGCTCAGTTGACAACCTAGTAGCCTCATCGATCTCATTTAACTTTAATCTGCGGTCCTCTGTCACCATTTTATGAATGTTTTTATCATTTCGGGAGTTGCGACTTCAACGGGGCATCCTGAACGTGGTTCGTCAGAAGTGCTCGTGCGACCTTTCTTAAATTCAGAAACCCACTGCTTAACCGTCGTATATGGTGGAGAAGAGTCTTTCAGTTTGAAATACATTTCTTCTTTAATGTAAAGTGGTGTTAGGCCTCTTGAATAAAAATATTTTATGACCGTATGCTACCCTGATATTTCCATTTTTGCAAAAAACAATCGAGTTTTATTGTTTAGTTGGCTCTCAAGTATATACTAATAGAGCAATCGACTTGAATATTGAAATACAAGCTAGTCAGATATAGTACTATATAATACAAGCTAAAAGTCAGACGTACTGGCGCCATCTCTATGTCAGGCTGGAAACTTTTCACCATACCCTCGTATTGTTTTACGTTATGGGCCTTTAAGTACAAGTCAATTAAAAAAGACCTCAGCTTAAAAATCATTTAAATTAATTTAAGATTTATAATTGTATTTCAAAATTCATTTCCTTGGTAAAAAATACAGTTCTTTCATTTGAAAATTCTATTTTCTTGTGAAAATTTATTAACTAACTGTGCACATAACTTCTTCACTTTGAGTTCAAAGTGAATCCCTTTCTGGTTAAAAATGCATGTATTTTGTTAAAAAATTAGTCTTTTTTACTATAAAATTTATTCTCCTGGCCAGGGAAAATGAAAAATTTCTTAGCATAGGGCAGAGAATTTTAAATTGATATTTTTTCTGTTTTTTTTTTTATCAAGAAAAATCTTGATTTTTCGTACAGTTTTTTCAGACGTACATTTTCGGTATTTCGCAAGGAAAAAATATTTTTTTATAGATTATTGTCAAAATCCCACTTAGTTACATTAAACTAAGAAATAATACAATGTTAAAACTTTTTATTAATATGACTGGAGTTTTTATTCCCGCGAGCAGATCGCTCCTGCAATAGGCTGCTCCTAACATCAAAATCTCAATAAACTATTATCGCATTTTACGTCAGTATTGGAATTTAATAACTTAAATTGAAATGAATACAAAAGTTCACACGAATAGTCCTTAATTTTAATGTCCATACTCATGAGAATAATAAGTTATAACTAAAAATATAAACTTAAAACTAAAAATACTATATTGTTACACTAGTCTCACTCAGAAAAGTATCATTTAACTGCTTGCACTTCACTTTCACCACAAAACCAGCTTTATAAAACTTCTAGGCTTCCAAAATTGTAAATGCTTTCACTTAGTTTGGAGTGCAAAAACTGTCAGATTAAATAAAATAAGACACTATATCCACTATTGTGATCTAGAGCATTGAGATTAAATTTGTACTAAAATATACATCTCTAAGAGCATATGGATCAAAGTTTCGATCTTTTCCAATTTTAGGATATGTCAGATCTTGATATTTCCCAACAGTTTTCCCTAGTATTCACTCTGCATTTCGAAAAAAAAAAAAAAAAATTTAGTACTGAGGCAATACATGCAAACCATAGAGGCATTAGGAGGTCGTTATTTTTCGAGGGCCGTTTGGAGCGTGTTATGTCACAACTGAGAATTCTTTATATCGGTTTAAAACATGAGCAGTAAATGCTTTTTATTGCCGCACTTCTCGTGGAATCCCGGGAAAGCTAACTGACCCCCTCCCCCACGCGTCCGCCAATTAGTGCGACAGAAACACAGTGCGTTCACTCTAATGGGAAAAAATAAGACCGATTATAATTATTTCTATTCCCGATTGGTGGCACTTTTTTTATTTGCCAACTTATTTTCACACAAAGCGCCACATCGAGCTGAAAATTGGGGATAATAAATAGGAAGCACTAAGAAAGTTGGTTCTCGTCCTTTATTTTAATAATGATGAAAGAAGGAAAAAAAATATTTACAGAAAAAATTTTTTTCATAATTATAAAAATGTAGGACCAGACCCACCTTTCTTAATGCCACCTATTTAGTATGCCAAATTTTCAACTCAATGTGGCACTTCGTATGAAAATAAGTTAGAAAATAAAAAAAGGGACGGTAAGGTAGGAATCTGGTCACGTGACCCACTCATCGCATGGCCTTGAAGAAGAATGATTATTGATAACAAAATTTGTGCATGATGATGTTAATTGTAATTTTAACTCTTTTTTCGTGATACAAGTTTCGCGGAACAAATGTTAAGTGGTTCGAGCGTCATTTCTAACCTCGAAATGTGTTGCTTAAGATGAAACTTGTATTTTAATCTAATAATATTGTAGTGCAAAATCAATTGCTGCAAATATATTTGAATAATCATTTGCCTTCAATATAAATTATATTTGAAACACAAAAAAATTATGCTTAAATTGAGGAAAGAAAATTATGATTAGGGGGTCAGGGAAAGGGAGAGGTCTATTCAGCGTGATGTAGTTCATTCTATTCCCCCTTGGAGTCGCATTTACTGAATATCATGCTCTTTAATTTCCCCTTTAAGTCTTACAGAGTGGACACACAGTCGACAAAAAATAGGGGATAAGAAAGTTAGCTCGGTTTAAGATAACAATACACCGATAAATCGTTTTCGGTGGTCTTTAGAAATAAAAAAAGAAATGTCCAGAACAAAACTTGTTTGGCCAAAAAAGTCGAATTAAAAAAAACCTAAATTTTCAACTGAGAAGGGTAACTTTAAACAAAAAATCAAATAGTAAAATTTCCAGTTAAAAGTTTTAATATTTGCAACCGAAAAATAATGTTTAAACACACAAGATAAGTTTTTAAGATAATAACGATACTTTCAATTAAAATGATGAATCTTCAATTTTTAAAAATTACTTTTAACCAAACAGATAAGGTTTCAACCAAGAAAATTATTTTTTCACCAAAAAAGACTATTTTTTTAACAAAATACACCAATTTTTAACGAAACAAGAAACATTTTCAACCAAAAATGGAAAAATTAAATTTTCAGTTAAGAACATTAATTTTCGTCGAAAAAATGATTATTTTACTAAAATTATGAATCTTCAACCAAAAGGGTTCATTTTCTGCCAAGAAAGTTGAATTTTCAACTGAAAATAAGGTACATTTTTTATTTCAAACTAAAGGTAAAATAATAAATTTTTCATAAAAAAATTAATTTACAGCCGATAATGACGAATTTTAAACGAAATAGTTCAATTTTAAATTAAAAAATGTCAATTAACAAAAGTGTCTGATAAATCTTTAAGGAAAAAGGTGAATTTTTAACCTAATAGATGATTTTATCAACTAAAAAGATAAATTTGAACAATTTTTTTTTGCAGAAAAACGACTTTTTAACCAATTGGTTGAACTTCAAATGAAAAAGATAATTTTTTTTACGAAAAAACGAATCTTTAGTTATTTACAAAATTAATTTTCTAGTTAAAATTTTCGAAGCTTCAACAAAATGTATACATTTTTAACCAGGAAGATTAATTTTTTAACTAAAATTATTAATTTTTTCCACAAAAATGAATTTTTAAAGAATTAATTGAATCTCTAACCATAAAGATGAATTTCAAATCTAAAAAATTAGTTCTCTACCAAAGAGACGAATTTTCAACAAATAAATCATTTTTCAGTCACAGAAATACATTTTTAACAAAAATATTGAATTTCTAACCGAAAATATAAATTTTAAGCAATTAAGATTGATTTTTTTACAAAACAAGACGATTTTTCAACCAAATAGATGGCTTTGTAACAATGAACATTAATTTTCTGTAAAATACATGGATTTTTAACCAAACAGCTTAATTTTATACTAATAAAAAGATTAATTTTTAACTAAATGTTGAACATTTTAATTTTTAGTCATGGAAATTATTATCCACCAACAGACAAAAATTTCTCAACAAAATAGTTCAGTTTTTAACAAACAAACAAAAAATGTTTATTCAAAAATTTGTTTCCCACGAAATATTTGAATATTCAAGAATACTAATGTTTCACCAAAAAAGACGCGTTTTTATCCAAATATGTATACGCATTTTCAACTAAATAGTTGAATTTAAAAATTTAAATTTTATATCAAACTTACAATGGTTGAACATTCAGCTTCAAAAATGTTTTCAAACAAAAAGACGAACTTTTATCAAAATAAATTCATTTTAAACCGAAGAAATACATTTTTAACAAAAATAATGACTCTTTCACCTCAGAAAACTAATTTTTAATCACGAAACATTAACTTTCCTCAGAAAAAAATATCTTTGGAGAAAATACATCAATTTTGAACCAAATTGTTCAATTCTAAAGTATAAAAGATCACTTTTTAACCGAATGTCGAAAAATTAAATTTGCATTTACAAAAATTAATTTTCAATTAAACAAAGAACGAGTTTTGAACAAAATATTGTAACCAATAACATTAATTTTCTGCCATAAAATACTAATTTTTGCAAAACACATGAAGAAAGTTAATCTTCTTGCTAACAATATTTCGTTGAAAACTTGTTCTTCGTTTGATTGAAAGCTAATTTTTTAAATGTAAATTTCATTATTCGACTTTTGGTTGAAAAGTGATCTTTTTTAGTTAAATATTCAATTATTTGTTTGAAAATTGATATATATATTGACCAATGTTAATTTTTTTGGTGACAGATTATTGTTTTTTTTTTATAATTTTCAAATAACATTTTTATGATAATATTAATTTAATAATTGTTTTCAAAAGTTTATATTCAGTGAAAAATATTCTACTCATAGGCCGGCAATCATGACAACTTCAGATTGGTGTCTCGACTTGGTGTCAATCGAGCGATGGCAATTACAGCAATGGTACTTCTGCTTCCTGGAGCTGCTGTAACCTACAATGGTGAAGAAATTGGAATGATCGATACCCCTATTGATTCTGATGATCCAGCGAGATTTAGAGATCCAGCAAGATCTCCTTTTCAATGGGATTTTACTGTTTCAGCTGGTAAGAGCTTTATGAAATTCCGAATTAAAAAAAAAGATTTACTGTTGATAAGAAATCGGAATGTACGTTGCAGAAGTTACTGAAAAGTTACGTTGTTTGGAATTTTTACGGTACCTGCATTAATTTTAAAAAAAGTAATGAATGTACTCCTATTAAGGGTGTTGGATCCACGAACTAGAATAAGAAGACCCCACTCCCGTAAAATTTGGATGCGTGCATTCGGATTTAGTTAGCTTGCATTGCTCGTAGCGCCTCTTGTGGAAAAATGCGAAACCGGTAAATATTCGGAATACCCTGATTTTTCCTTGGCGTATTTTTCGTTTCAAATTAATAATATTCAAATACTAGCAATTTAATCTAGTGATACTTTTAACATAAAATATTTTATAAACGGTTTAAGCAGCACTCACGATACAAAATAAAAAATGTCAAGTTTATCAATTCATTTTAAGGCCATGTGATGAATGGGTCACGTGATCAGATTCCTGCCTCAGCGACACTTTTTTTATTTCCTAACTTATATTCACACGAAGCGCCACATCGAGTTAAAAATTGAGGTCACTAAAGAAGAAGTACTGAGAATTGTGTGTCTGGTCCTACATTTGAATAATTATGAAAAGTTTTTTATTGTAAATAATTTTTTTGGCTTTTTTCATAATTATTCAAATTTAGAACCAGACTCGCCTTTCTTAGTTGGGCAATTAAAAAAGTGACGGTAAGGTAGGAATATTGTCACGTGAGCCACTCGTCACATGTCCATAAACAAAAAGATGTATTTTCTGCTATAAAAGGCGAATTTAAAAAAAAACTTGAATTTTCAACAAAATAGTTGAATTTTTAATATAACAGTAAAGTTTTTAACCTAACACGACAAATTCCAAAAAATAAAGTGTCATAGTTTATATTTTAATCAAAAAATAATTAAATTTATACTACAATAAAATACTTTTTAAACCAAAAGACGAATTTCCAACAAATAAAGATTTTTCGTTCAAAAAATAAATAAAAGTTTATCTTAATTATTGAACCAGCAAGCTAGAAGACACATTTTCGGCACAAAAATATAATTTTCAAATAAAGAAAAGTGACTGTTAAGTTCAAAATTAATTTTTTACGAAACTGATGCATTTTTACTTAACAGAAATTGAATTTTCAAACTAAAAAAATATTGTTATTCTTTTCCAAAAAAAGCGAATTTAGAACTAAAAAGGACCAAGCTTAAACAAATGGAAGAGGACATTTCCTTTAAAAAAAGATTTTAAACAAACAAAAATAGTATTTTCCGCTAAATGTGAAATTTGCAAACAAAGGCATAAGCCTTCAATAAAAAAAAATAAATTTTTCTCGATATAGTTTAACTCATACACAAGTTGTTCAATTTTTAATTACAGCAAATTAATTTGCCACAAAATAATTAAACTTTCAACCAAAGAGATGAATTTTTAACTAAAAATATAAATCTTTGAAAAAAACTGATTTCTTCACAAAGTCATTTAAGTCTTCCAAACAAATTAGTTGAAAATGAATCCAAGAAGAGTGATTTTTAAACAAAAAATGGCATTTTAATTCAAACAAAAATGAAATTGCTGCTGAAAGAAATAATTTTTTTAATCAAAAAGATAAATAGAAAAAAATAGTTGAATTTTCTGTTGAAAAATATTTCAGTTAAGTTTTCACGATCGAAATATGAATTTTTTTAAGAAGAAATCATTTTCTACGACAAAAATCGAATTTTTAATCCAAAAAGATGAGTTTTTAACCAGAAAGGATGACTTTTTAGCAAAATTGTTGAATTCCCTACCAATTTTTTAAAGTGGAACTTTCATCCAGAAAAGATTGCTGTTCTTTTTTTAACATTGAAATATTATATTTAAACAGTTGAATTTTCGACTAAAAAGTTGCATTTTTATCAAAAGAAGATGTAATTTCTGATAAAGCAGGTGAATTTTAAAACATAAAGACAAACCTTAAAAAAACAGTTGAACTTTCAAAAGAAAAGTTGCATGTTTATTAAAGAAAACTAAAATATCAACTAAAACACAATGAAGAAATTAAAAAAAAACCTTTAAAAAATAGTTAAAATTTCATCCAAAGAATATCCCAGTTTACTTTTTACTACCAAAATAAGAATTGTAAACACTTTGCACTAAAATTGGATGTCTATTTAAGAAAATTATTCATTTTTTAACCAAATAATAAAATTTATAACTAAAAGGAGAATCTTAAATCATTGAAACTCGCAATTTTATATTTAAAATACAATTGTTTGATTTTGTGAGCTTTAAATTTCAAATAATACAATTTAAATCTTTTCGAATAAAACTGTCTAATTAAAAAAATTTAATCTAAAAGAGTACAATTTGGAAGGTTCTTAATTAGAAAATATTGAAAATAAAATTGTGTTATTTTGTAGGCCTTACATTAGAAACAATAGAATTTGTTGAGTCAATGTTGTGCGTGTGGGCTGGACCTCTATCGGTTCGAGGGTTGAGCTAGAGTAGTTCAATTCATGAGGGTCCCGCGTCATTCGGCCAGCGAACACGGGGCGTGCGATTTATCGAGAGAATTAGTTATTTTCACTTTAACCATCAGCTAACTTCACTTTCTTAAAATATCAAGGGAAAACAATGGATCAAATGCACGGAAAAAACTTTATTTCTGTAATTTCTTTGTGATTAATAGTAATTATTATTATTTTATTAATTCATTTAATAGTAATTAAAAATAAAAACTATTTTCAAATACACTATATAGAAAAAATTTGCTTTTAGGAAGATATTAGCAAAATAGGGCAAAAGTAAACTCAATCACATGCATTTGGTTCCTTGTTTTCCCCTCAGCAGTCAACGAAGTGAAGTTAGCTGCTGATTAAAGTGAAAATATCTTATATGGATTCGCCGCATACGGAAGCGGAGTAGGGCAACACAGAGAGCGCGTACTGGTCGATGCTGGTATGCCAGCAGTTTAGAAGAAGAGTGACACGATGCATTGTACTAGCTAGACCCAAACTTCCGAACTGCTGGCATACCAGCATCGAACAGCACGCGCTTTCTGTCCTGGATGGCTCTGCACCCACATGCGGAGAATCAATATTCTCTAGATACTCGGGGATTCAATATGAAAGTACGTAACGACGTGATATTATTTTTTTTGTATTTTGTCGAAATTGATTTTACTCTAATGTATGAAAAATATTAATTTCAGGATTTTCAACCAATCCAAAGACATGGCTTCCAGTAAACAAGAACTACTTAACTCACAATTTGTTGACTGAAAAAGCTGATTGCGAATCATATTATAGTTATTACAAGGCTTTGGCTTTCCTGAGAAAACTTCCAGCTGTGCAATCTGAGTATTTGCAGTTGGAAGTATTGAAAAAGGACATACTGGCATTTGCAAGGTACATATAAAAAATTAAATTTTCATTAAATAATAACCAACCAGAAAATCATTCATTAATTGAAAACTATTTCTTATGTAGGAAGGAAAAGGGGGAGAAATCGGTTTACGTTCTTTCCAACTTTGGTGATCAGATCAGAACTGTTAGTTTGGGAATATTCAAAAATACTCCTGCGATACTTTTGGTTTATAGATCAACTCCTGGTATTTTGTTGAAGCCTGGGTGAGTAAATTACAAAATAAATTTCTAAAGTTAACCTTAAATTAATGCAATTAGTAAAAAATGTTCGAAGTCGAATAATAATAAAAATAATGTATCCACGGGAAATCATCGAGATATTAATTGTCTAAAGTTGAATAAAACGCAGCAAACAAATGAAAACTACAAACATTTCACGTCGAGTAATGTTTATCAGATTTCTCGTGAAAATGATCTAGGGTCGGATAATTGTAACTTTTAATTGTTTGCAGCCTTTTTTATCAAACTTAAAATAAATAATAGAAATTCGGGGATCTATTGTGTCCTTATGTGTTTTAAAGCGTTTATTTATCAGTTAATGACTATAAAAATCGTCTTTCTTATAGTTTGATTAATTTTGTAGGAGCCTCGTGGAATCATATGAAGTCAGCATTCCACCCAGTGCAACTATAGTTTTGATGGATATCTAAAATCGGAAATGTTGGAAAACCCGGTTGAAGAAAAACCTGATTCATATATCATTATTTCCATATGTAATTATATTCATAAAATATATCAGTAATCGCTTAACTTTGAAGTTTTGTTATGTTGTAATAAAAACTATAGCAAGTTCAAAGTTTAAGATTGTGACAATCAGCACCTGATCAATTTCATTTCAAAACCATGATTCATACATTTCTAAAAAAATATTATTTTATAAAAATTCTTGGAATATTGTAAAAAAAAGATATTCTAGTGTAAGATTGTTTTTAATGGGCAGGAAATTTGATTTTTGAGTTTTTTTGTGTTCTGTTTTTGGTGCATAAAATTGACTCATAGAATGCAGATTTGATTTCGATTTTCAATAAAATCACGAAATATAACAAGAAAAGTCTAGTTTATTTGGATTTATCATTCGAGATGAAAATGAAGGGACACGTATTTCACCAATTACCAAAAATTTTTATTTTTACATTCTCAGCAGAGAATATATATGTTTTAAATCTGACCCCTCCCCCGTTTTTGTCAAATGTCCAGGTTTTGAGACCCCCTGAATCACCCTGTAAATTTTTAGTTTGTTAACACCATAACATTAAAAAAAATTACAAAATTGAATTGGCCTTTAGCATACTATTTTAGTGTCTTAAATTAAAGTACAAGTTCGTTAGCCGGCCATTTGGGATAATAATTTAAAAAGTTAGAGAATTTAAAATATTTACGACTTTTTCACTATTTAAAAATCTGGTGAACGTTTATTAGCCAAAATGACCCTAAGAATGTTAATATTAATAATTTTGAAACAGGACGAATAGATTTTCTTTTCACTATAAAAAATAAAATTAGGAATGAAAAAATTAAACTGAAAAAAACGACACTAGAGACGACAGAAATTGAAAGGGAAAAGTTATTCACTAAAAAAATATCTACAAATTTGTTATAAAATCTGTTTATAAAAATATGTTAATAATAAAAAATTGACGTCTGGGAAAAATAATATAAGCTGCAATAACATTTCTTTTAACAAAATTTTTCGCCTACATTATATCTAAAAATTTGCTTTGAACCACCTCACTTAGTGTTGCGTATTTTTAGTATGAATAATAACAAATATCATTTATGATAGAGAAACTATTATAATTGTCAGAAAGTTGACATTACAAAAATTTCATATACTTCTAGTCATAGTACTCAGAAATCCAACAAAATTACCCTAATTATTTCTTTTAATAAAGAGAAAATTCTCAGAGTCACAGCATTTATAAGATTTAAAAAATCAATTTAAAATGAAAATTTTTAGCCAAACAACGTATGATATGAAAAAGTCTAAGAGAATATGAAAAAGTCTAAGAGAATATGAAAAAGTCTAAGAGAATATAAAAATTGCTTTTGGAGAGCCCTACAAGTTGTTCATAACAGCTTGTTGGATTTTCTCAAAAAATTGAAAATTGACAATTTAATTGCACAAAAAGTATTTAAAAATAAAAAAATCCATTTTTTAGTTAAACTTTGCAAGACAAGACAAATTTTCCTACCCAAAAAATATCTAAAAAATTTTTATTACTTCTTGATAGAATGCGTAGTAATTGTTTTATTCGTAAAATAATACCATCAACAAAAAAGAAAACATTGCATTTTTAGACAAACCAAATAGGCTACGAAAAAATAAAGAGACAAAATCTTCCATGAAAAAGGGCTACGAATTTTTTGTTCTCAACCTTCTGATAGGATGTATACTTATAAGTTTAATAGTGCAAAATAACATTGAGAATAAAAAAATTAAATTTTTGGAAAGACGACGCAACGTACGAAAAAAATTATTTACGAAAGTTTTACTCCTAAAAAGATATATAAATTTGTTATTAATGATTTTTAATGGACCGCACAGTTTTTTTAACTTTGAAAAATAACATTAATACAGTAAGAATCTTAGCCTGTGCCAGTTTTTGGGCTGTGACGGTGGTGGTGAATAAACCCGAGAGAGTTCCACTCCGGATGTAAACGATTTGTTTGTGCACAACTTACAGGCCACCGCACACTACTCGCAGTTCAAGCTGAGAGACCTCTAACAAAAGAGAATTCACAATCACCAAATTACTGTTGCCGATGCTTTGAGCTTTAATTTCAAAATAACTTTGCGACATACTAAATAGTTAACTACAAAATCGAAACTGTAAAGCGCTTTGAGTCCTCAAGTAGATCAGACAAAACTAGTGATCTTTTAATTACCACACCGTGAGTTTCTAAATTTACTGTTAGGTGTATTCATCTGGATTATTATTGGTAGCATTTATTGATTTTAAATAGTCCCGCGCTTTTCGGCACATGCTCAGTTGAAAAAGTTACTTACAGCGTCCTCATTGACACCGTATATGTAATAGTCCTATGTTGCTAACCGCGTGAGAGGCTTCTGGCAAATGAATAGAGTGCAGACATATAGTATATTTCTGTCTCACATACAGGGCAGATAGCTTTTTCAGAACTGCGCGTGCGCTGTCAACCGTATGAGAGATGGAAAAGGGGGAATAGTTAAGAAAAGCTGTAACAAAGTGAGCAGTGATTGCGTTTCAATTATGACGAAGGTTCAATAAACTAATGTTAGGAGTGAAAATGAGAAGAAATGTTTTCTGTGCGGACAAAAAAAATCCACAGAAAAAATATATCTTTGCACAATTGAGTAATTAAACCTTACAATTTAACTTAAACTATACTTCTAACATTCGTGCCGATATTCTAAACGTAGGTTTCCAAAAGACAAAGTGTTTGAAGTTGTGATGTTTCGTATTTTATTTTTCTTATTATTTAAAGGAATATCTGAAGTTGCGTGATTTATCAGTTTGAGTCTGACAAGTATTCTACACTTTAAATAAAACTTGAACTATTAATTATTTCTAACGATTCTTATCTATCTATTCCTGATCTGGAAAAATTAATTAGTCATAAACATCAACATTGAACAAAATGGTCCTTCGAGCCGGATAGAAGAACGTGAAAAAATATTTAAAAGTGTAAAACTAATACTGAAAAGACCAAAGTGAGAAATTTCATTTAGTGAAAGCACAGGAACTAGGTGGAAAATATGACGGCTTGAGGTCACATAGCAAGGATAAGCTTTTGACAACATCGTCGCACGTACTGTAAGGCAGCGGTCCTTCTCCAAACAGTCTGTACTGTACTCTTTCATGCTGTCATTCTTTACTGGATCGGCCTTTCATTATTCGCCACCTGAGGGAAGAAATAACAGGTTTTCCAGCTGATATTTGGATAATTGGCAACACATTTAATTTTAGACTTCATCGAATTCTAACCTATTCCAGTATTTGTATTTCAGTGATGATTTATTGAAATTTTATTCATAATTATGCTCTCGCACACTCAAATTTGCTCGCATTGTCAGAGTACTTTAAAACTAAAGTAAATTAGTTATTTAGTTTGTAATAAGACTTTTCAATTTTATCTGAATTATCAGCAATTATCAATTTGAATTGCTCCTTTTGTTAAAATGGATCTATTATTCTCTGAGTTTTCAGAGATTTCTCAGGCGATTCTACGCACTAAAACTAGTTTTAAGAAAATTGGAAAAGCCAATCTAACAGTGGCTACTGTCAAATCCCGGATAGTACTTCTTGACCAACGTTGGGAGAGTTGTGAAACCCTGCATCTGGAAATTAAAGCTGGAAATACGTCGGCTGAGCGTGAGAAATTGCAATATATCATAAAGTCTAAGTATCTCGATATTGAAGATGCTTATTTCAATGCGCGAGATTTTTTAGATAATCAATTGGTCTTGCTTACTCCTGAGACTGAGGCTAATAAAAGTTTAAATCAGTCTCAAATTATTCATCATGCTTCCTTGCCTGTCAAACTTCCTCAAATCACTTCACCGGAATTTTCAGGAGACTACAAGGATTGGGAGAATTTCCGCAATTTATTTGATGCTTTGATAATTCAAAACGATTCCTTGTCAAATGTAACAAGATTACACTACTTGAAATTGTCCTTAAAGGGCAAAGCTAAAAGTTTTTTAAGACATGTTTCGATAACTGATGCTAACTTTATCTCCACTTGGAGTCGCTAAAGACCAGATTTGAAATTAAAAAATTATATTTGGAATTGAAGAATCACGAAATTGAATGATTTCAGATTTAAAATTTAGAAAATAAGACAATGTGAATACATTTAAAATTTTATATTTTAAGACTAGGTCATTTAAAATTAATGGAGATTGTAATTGATATATTTATAATTAAGAGCATTCAAAATTAAATAATTATTAACTGCAAACTTTTGAAGTTGAATCATTTTAAATTCAAAGCTATTAAAATTTGACAATCTTCTATTCAAAATTAAATTAAATAGTTCAAAGCCAAAGCTTTTAAATGTTGGAATTTCAAATTGCTATTACATAATTATTTATTTCATTTTATCGTAGTTTAATATCAAAGCTGATTAGTCAAATGTTTATAAAATCAAAGAAGGAAATGAATTATACTAAATAAAACTTTCATACTAAATAGTGATTTTAAATAGAAAGCATTAAAAATGAAACCATTTCTACGGCAGAACCTTGGAACTTAAGCGAAGCAGAATATGATTTAAAACTGGACAAATTTATAGTCAGCGAAAATTGTGATACTGAAATGTTTTTGTAATTAACCACTTAAAAATATAAATTATTTAAAATAAATGAAAACAACTTAGAAATCTAATAATATTTAAATTTATAATTATACTTTACAAAATTTATTCAACTTGTAAATTCAAGACACTAAAATTGTAACGATTAAAAATTAGCAAAATTATTCGTTTGCTGATGTATCAATTTCATTTACGTAGTTTAATTTTCATCTTTTTTTTTTATTTTAATCCTAAGTATTAAAATTAAAAACGGACAATTTAAGATATTACATTCAAAATTTAAACTATTAAAAGAATTTTTTTGTTTTTTCTTGAAAATTTTCAAAATGTTGAAAAGTATAAAAGTTTTTGAAGTTTTATCGAATTAAAATGCTTCTTTAGGATAATTCGCATGTCTTTTTGACGCGTACCAAAAATTTAAGAGAAATTTCTGAAAATAAAAAAAAAATTTAATCAAATTTTGAAAGAGCTTAAAACTTTTGAGTTTTTGCCTAATCGAAATATTTAACTGGCATAGTTTCTAAATATAATTAGAAAATTTTTTTTAATTTGTCAGAATTAAATTCTATTGTTTTGTTTGAAATAATAAAATTTCCAAGCTTATTATAGTGATTTTCGTTAGCTATTTACATTTGGATCAAAAAATTATTTGATTTCAAATTAGATTCATCAATTGTTAATAATTTTAACTTGAATTTTAGTTGAATTTAAAATATTTTAACAATTTTAGATTATGTTAGTGCTTTTCGTCAGAATTAATTGAATTTTCAGCAATGATAAAAATAGACGAAAATTAAAAAGGAAAGAAAATTATAAATTTAATTTTTAACTGATGTAAATTCATCTTTTAATTTTCAACAGTTTAAAATTTAACCTTTGAAATTTAACCTGCTTAAAAATGATGAAAATTAAAAACTTCATTACGAACCGTTGCAAGCAAAAGAAAAGAGAGAATTTGTTTATTAAAAACGAGGGTTTACAAATATAATATTTACATAATTTTACACTAGCTAAATACCCACACGTTTTACAATCCTTTTCCTGTCACAAATTCGAAAAACACTCTTTCTCGCGAATGCTGATATTTAACACGAAAACATCTTTAAAAAAAAACGATCACATGAAACGAATGGCGATCGCGTGTTAAGGCCAATTCAGACTAGCTGTTCTCGGTTGCGGTTCGCCGCACAGTGGTCTGGAATAGGAATTTACTGTTCATAATCGCCCACAGGTCGTATTTCTTAACCGATTTAAAAGTTTTTTTTAGAAATGCTCAGCAGTTAATTTTTAAGAGAATTGTCGTTTGCTTTTTTACAATTTTTTTCACAGATCAACAATATATAAACAATTATAGTGACAAAATTGACCATTTTAGCTTTGTAAATTTTTATCTCAAGAAAAAATACAGATAGAAACTCACTATCAGCCGAAATGATTGCACATGCATTCATAGAATATAATTAATTTGAATAATATTTAACCTAATTATAAACAATTTCTATAAACAAAATCTTTATAAACGAGTTTTTCTCATAGCTGAATTGATTTTTCTGAACAAAAGTGATTCACAATTGTCTTTAAAGCCATTTATATATTTTAAGCTTTATTAAACATAAACAATATAGATTTTGTATAACAATTTAGTTAAACAAGTCCCCTAATTGGCCGTTTCATCGTAGAAAAAAATGTTTTTTTCTTCAGTAATTATTAGAGTGACATTTATTGCGGTGACTAACCAACGAAATTAAATAAAGAATAATTTATATGATTGTTATAAACAATTTTTTTAACAACACTATGATTTATTTTTTTTATATCCAAAAAGGACGGTTTTCCACTGAAATTATCCGACAATAAATTAACAGTGATTCCAAAATTGGATGTGGGACATTAAATAATAATTTGTGTAATTGTTAATAACAATTTCTGTAGCAAACTGTCCATAGCAATAACGCTGTACTAACGTTTTTAGAAGTCACCTATCTTTCATTTGTTTTATGCAACTTCCTGAAAAATAAATGAGGAACAAGTGAAAATAAGGTGCAATAACGTTGTACTTGCGTATTCAGAAGTCACTTATCTTTCATTTGTTTTGTACGTAACTTCATGAAAAACAATTGAAGAACGAGTGACTGAGTTCTGAATCGTGATTTATTTATTTTAAGTTTTTTATAATAATCTCATTATTATTATAAGTATCAATTTTTTCATTGATTCAATAACACAGGCAAGATTATCACAAAAATGATTGAAGAAAAAACAACTTTTTTCTACGACTTACGGCAGATTGTCATGCATTGTTTTAAAACTGTTAATAACAATTACGCTAATTATTATTTAATGTCCCATATCCAACTTTGGAATCACTGTTAGTTTTGTTAAAAAACTTGTTTATAATAATCACATAAATTATTCTTTATTCAATTTCGTTGGTTAGTCACCGCAATAAATGTCACTCTAATAATTATTGAAAAAAAGAAAAAAAAATGAAAGAAATTGAAAAAAAGAATGTTGCTAACTCATGCTAATTTTTTTGTTACAAATTATGACTCTTATGAAAAATATTAGCAACTAGCGTGAAATAAACGATTTTTTTAATGATAAAAAAACATTAATAAGAATTTGTTGATAAAATTGTTTATAATAATTAAATTAAACATAATTAAAATTAATTATGTTCTACGAATGCATATGCAATAATTCCGGCTGATAGTGAGTTTCTATCTGTATTTTTTCTTGAGATACAAATTCACAAAGCTAAAATGGTCAATTTTGTCAATATATTTGTTTATATATTGTTGCTCTGTGAAAAAAAAATTTTAAAAGCAAACCACAATTCTCTTAAAAATTAATTTCTAAGAATTTATAAAAAAAAAACTTTGAAATCGGTTAAGAAATACGACCTGTGGGTGATTATGAACAGTATATTCCTATTCCAGATCACTGTGCGCCGGTCCGGCTCGGTGTACCGGTGTAGCTCACACTACGCTGATCGAGCTTACACGATTGTAATTCTCACGCATGCGCGGTTTCTAGATTAAAGTGACGTGAGTGACATGCAGTAAGCTCGAGAAACAGCTGACAGGCCTCGTGGCTTATAGACCGTGTGCTGACCAGAGCTCACAGACCTGAAACGCCACAACGTTGCCGCACGAGGGGAATCGTCCCCCGCCAGTCGCCACTCATCGGCCGCCTACCTTTGCCCCTCAGCCTCCTCACCGACAAGGTCTCGGTCGGTCCCGTCTATACTCTCAGTCCATAGTCTATATCTAATTATCTATACTCGTTTGTTTCTGCTTTTCTCGTTTCTCACCTTCTCCCCCAATTCTTAATTTTTCAGGCGTGTTTTGGAAGCATTATAGAGATTAGTATATTTTATTATTTGCTGCGCCAGATTTAGAATTTGAAAAGATTAATTTCCAAATAGAAGGATTATCTCTCAACCAAAGAATACAATATTTCAACAAAATAGTTGAATTTCCAGTTTTAAAAATTATTATTTTCATCCGAAAATGGAACAATAACAGAAATGAATCTTTGAGTCGAATAATTTAATTTTCTACCATAAATAAATTTCAATCCAAAAAATACAATTTTTTAACCAAGTAGTTGAATTTCAAAATTCAATGAGATTATTCGATTTTCAGTTGAAAAAGACAAATTTTCATCCAAATTGTGAAACTTTTAACTAGAAAAGATCAATTTTTTAACCAAAGATGAAACAATAAAATTTCGAGTAGAAGAGATTAATTTCCAACCAAACTGATGAATTCTCAGGTGAAGAATTTTCTACAAAAAGGCGAATTTCCTATATAGTTCAGAAATTCTCAGAAAATATTTTCACTTCTAAATTCAAAAATCAATATTCAACTAAATACTTGAATTTTTGCCGCGAAAAGATGAATTGATTTCCAGAGGAGTAGTTACATTTTTAACCAGAGGTGGATTTCAAAATATGTAATGCACTTTTGAAAAAAAAGAGTTTGAATTTTAATTGAGTAGTTGATTAATCAACTTAAAAATGATGGATTCGTAATGAACAATTGGAACAAGTTTCCTATCATAATTTGAAAATATTTCTTCTTCAAAATACTGCTTCTACACTCCAAAAACTTATTGAAGTACTTTCTCTATTTAAGCATAAATATTATTGCGAATTGTAAATTCTAAATTAATCTCATAAATTATTCTCATTTTCGTTTATATTTTTGACTTTTGAAAATGATACAACTCTGAAATTATGTTTTTATTTTTAAAAAATCATGGGGATGCATTGCATTACTTTCAACTTACTAAAAGAAACCGTACTTACAATTTTTGAGTCTTGGAAAGAAATTCCAAGAAAATTTTCAAAATGTTCGCAAAAAAGATTTTAATTCCCAAAAAAAAATAGTTGAATTCGTACTAAAAAGATCAATCCTCTATGGAAAATGTGATGGCTGACATTTTATCAAAAACAGATTCGAGAACAGATTCTTGTTCAAATCCAAAATATTTGAATTTTCTACGAAAATAATAGAATTTCCAACTATTGAAACTATTGTTCCCTCAGTCTCATTGTAAAAGGGGACAAAAAAGTTGTGAATTTAAGAAAAAACGGCAACTTTCTAACATAAGTAGTTTTAAGAACTCTGACCATTTTGTTTTTATCAAAAAAATTCATTAGTACAAATTTTTTCACTTTTTACCAACTACAAGAAACCGTACTTACGATTTTTGATTCTTGGAAAAAAAAAAAAAATTTTTTAAAATGCTTCCCCTCTTCTATTTTTGATCTAAAACAGCTTGTTAACGAACTCATCCTGTCTTTTTGGTCCCTCAAAATGTGTGCCAAAGGGCAATCCAATCCGAACAATCTTTCGAAAGTTATCGAGTACAAAGTTTACAGACTACAGACTACAGACAGACAGACACCTTCGTAAAAACCATTTTTTCTGACTCAGGGGTCTCAAAACTTGGAGATTTCATCAAATCCGCGACATCAATTTTCACATAAAACCAATACCTTCTCATTCAGAATGAGAATGTAAAAAATCATGGGGATGAATTTCATCACTTTAACGAGTTTCGCTCACCCCGAAAGGGATTTGGCTTAATGGTATAATAATAATAATAATAATAATAATAATAATAATAATAATAATAATAATAATAACTTACCAAAAGAAACCGTACTTACAATTTTTAAGTCTTGGAAAAAAAATTCCAAAAAAATTTTCAAAATGTTCGCAAAAAGATTTTAATTCCACAAAAAATTATAGTTGAAGTCCGACTAAAAAGATCAATCCTCTATGGAAAATGTGATGGCTGACATTTTATTAAAAACAGATTCGAGAACAGATTCTTGTTCA
>NC_046666.1:30539709-30542141 GCF_010883055.1 Belonocnema kinseyi
CGTCGAAAAAGAGCGGCATAGAGATATTTGTATAGAGCGGAATATTGCAACCGCCAATGAAATTCCTCCCGAAGTTGTCCAGGAAAGCGTTGATTCTTTTAAGCAGTCAGTTCTTACAGACGAATTAGATTATGCGAGACTATGAGCTGAATTGAGCATTCCTTTTAAGCAGATGGGCTCGATTTTGAATTTTTTCAAAAAAATCGAACGACCCGTTCTTCAAAAGATGACCGCGGGCGCGACTAAAGTTTCAGGAATTGTACGTAATGCACTCGGCCCATACGAAGAGGAATGCTCAGTTGAGATGTTAAAAAGGGTAAAATTTTCAATTTTTATTGATGAGGGGACTCAAAATAATAAAAGCTGGCTGACCTTTCTCGTGAGATACGTCGACCCTGAGACACTCGATGGTAAGACCGCATTGTCGAAGCTGTTAGAGTTAGATGCATCGAAACTTGACGCAGTAGGAATTTTGGGTTAATTCAAACATTACATGCTCAAACATTCAATTCCATTCGCGAATATTTTGGCCATGGCATGTGATAACGCATCGGTTATGCTTGGGGACAGGCTGTCATTTAAAGCATTGCTTCTAAAGGAAAACCCGAACGTTATCATCATTCCATGCATTTGCCACTCACTTGCTTTAGTTGCAAAGCATTTTTGCGAAAAAACAATGCCATCCATCGTCGAGGAGTCAATGATGGCTATAATAGATCATCAAAACTATGCGAAGCGTTCGCAAATTTTTGCTGAATTCGTCGATGCGTGTCAGGGATTGGATTTAAAATACGTGAAGTACGTGGTAACCCGCTGGCTTATACGTGGAGCCGCAATCAAAAGGTTTCGGTTATTGATGCCATCTGCACAAGCATGCTTCGCCGATGCGATTATGATGGAAACCAATGCCAAAAAGTTAGAGAAACTTGAAAAATTGAACGCGTTTCTCAATAATCCCGAAATGCACGCGTACATGGCTTTTCTCGAGTACGTTTTGGAAATGTTCAATAATATCAATATTTATTTTCAACATTCGGAAACTCGCGTACACTTTTTGAACGAGAAATGCCTTCAATTTTTCTCGCTAATTGTGCGTCATTTCTTGAAGAAGCCTTTGCTTTCTTTTTTGACATCGGGAAAGATTCGATTCGACGATCCTGATAATCAGTTGGCAATGGAAGACATCAATCTCGCTGAAGAATGCAATGATATCGTTAAAACCATTTCAGAAAAGAATAACAGCGAATCCAAAGAAATAGTTTGTCGGGTGCGCGAAACGTGTAAAAACTTTTACATCGAGGCCGCTACTCAAATCCAACAAAGGTTGTTTTTCATACAAGATGAGTTTTTCACTTCACTTCGAGTTTTTGATTCCAGAACCGCGCTGAATGATACTTTTAGAGATTTAACGATTGATGACGTTTGGGTTTGTGCGAATAAATTTGATGGATTTGAGAAGGCCGCGTTGAAAAAAGAATGGCGTTTTTTGTCCTCGCAATATCAAAACGGTTCCATTCCAGCAGAAATCGACATGTTGTCTCTCGATGACATGTGGATCAAAATCTTGTTGAGACGAAATGAGAAGGGGGAAGAAGAATTTCCACACTTGAAAATTTTGATTGGGTTAGTCAGGACTTTGCCGCATTCAAATGCATCAGCCGAGAGGGCTTTTTCCGCGTTGACCGATGTTGCGAGCAACAAAAAACGCTCATCTTTGTCCAGCGATAGTGTCAGTTCGCTAGTTGCCATTAAAGTAGCAGCGAAAAACAGGAAAGAGACAGGCCGAGCCAGCGAGTTGACAGAGGAAATTTTATCAAAAATGTCCGCCCACAATTTATACCGACCTTCTACTAAGAAGAGACGCGGAATAACATTGCACCCCCCAGATGACGAAGTGCCTCAGGAATGAGCCGGAGAAATTTTGATGGAAATGTTTCTTGTAAATTATGAAAAGTAATATTTCTAAAATAGAGGAAACATTTCCAATTATTTCTCGGATGATTCTTTCAACTTTTTCGCATTTCAGAAATACGAAAAAGTTTTGAGGCTTCCAGTACATCGTAAAATATTTTCTCTGGAATCTTCTGTTACCCTTTTTTAAAAGTGGAATTAGATTTTATATACTATGAACTCCTTCATTTATTTATTATTTTTCTATTTATTTTCAATTCTTCTATTTATTCATTTTTTTCTTGATAAGGGTGTTTGGTGAACACCAAAACGTTGAAAGATTTTTAATCATTTTGTTTTGTTTTTTTAGGGGAAAAAAGACGAAAGATACAAGATGGAGAAAGAAGGGGATTTGGAGGTCGCTTTCTCTGTTATCTTTTCTCTTTTTTATTCACTGCCTGGGATTCTCCAGTGGTTTTTATCTACATAGACATTTTTATTATTATTTTTAATTCAATTTTATTTTATTTTATTTTAGGGGC
>NC_046666.1:30542241-30566175 GCF_010883055.1 Belonocnema kinseyi
CCTTTCGAGCTATAAAGCAGCCCCCCCCAGTTACCGTTTCTGCAGAAAGAACATCCATAATGTCTTTTTTTTCGAAATTGAAATATAAGCGCGTGCCGCCGGGCGCTTAAAATCCTATTTAATGAACATGGTGAAATATTGAATTTTCGAAAAATTGAACTCATGTTCCAGGACTTCATGTAAACCTGCCAGGCTTTCTAGGGATTGGAGATAAGTATCTACGAAATAACATCATGTCAATAACTTTTATTTCCAAACCACCGTCACCCTCCCCGCAGCGCCCCAAACATGGCCAAAAAATAAAGAAATACATTTTTACGTATTATTGTTACTCTTTAGCAATTTTCGTCGTCTTTTTTAAACAAATAATTACTAATGGACAATTCGAATATTGACTATGACTTCTTAAACAATTTGAAGTTGTTTAAACAAATGTAAATGATTAAAACATTTATTTATGCCTTTAAATGTTAAAAAATCGTACTTTGTGATTGAAATGCAGTATTTCTTCATTGTTTTAAGTAATACATTTTTCTAAACAAATGATGTACTAAAGAAAACAATTATTTTATGTCTATTTTCAACAATTTTAAAAATTGAGCCAGATATCAACTTTTTTTTTCAAATTAATACCCTATGCTGCATTTTGTTGCATAATGACACAATTTTTATACTTATCTTTTAAATTTTTATAAATTTCTATTTGTATAAACAGTCTTTATTTGCTCACGTAGTTTTTTCCGATAAATAAAAAAATTAAATAAAATATAACACATACAATTATTTTCTTCGCTGTATAGTGTATAAAAAGAATAAACCAATCACTTTTTAATTGTTTAAACATGTATAATTTGTTTAAATAATTACTTTACCAAAAAGGTTTTAAAATAGTATTTTTTTAATTAAACCTAATATTTAATGATTTGGTGGAGTAGCAAAGTAATTTCACATACTTCTGTAAAATCACACAGTGAAGTGTGTGATGTTTACAATGATACAATATGTAATTTTCCGAAACTTTGTAATTTTACACAAATCTTTTTTACAGTTTAATTAATCGAAAAAAGGTAGGCATAGAACACTATTTTGAAAAGAAAGTTGATATCAGGCTCCATTTGTAAAAATTTCGAAAACAGACAATAAATAATTGCTTAAGGTCATGTGATGAGTGGGTATCCCAAACAGATTCCTCCTTATTAAATCCTGCTGCATTAGTAACAAAAAAATAAATGACTTTTTCGGGCAAACGGTACAACCGTCAAAAAGAAAAAATCAGACAGAAGATTTTCAACTAAAGAAAAGCTATAAATTGGTTACAACATTAACAGTGTTAAAAATATAATTTTTGGACACACGACGCGAAATATGAAATACGTTGAAATAAAAAAGTGTTTCATCCAAAACAGAGCTAAAAATGTGTCATGATTTCCTGTTGTGGGACTGTCGTCTTTGATTTGGTCGTAAAAATTAGAATTATAAATATCAAAATTAGATTTTTTGGTAAACGATACAAGTTATGAACAGACGATTAAGAGATAAAACATATCCACCCAAAAAGTATCCAAAAATTTGTTATGAATAATTTTGAAACTAAACGGATAAATTTTATTTTAATTGCGAAAAACACGCTCAAAAATCAGAAAATTGAGCAGAAATGTATTGAAATAATGCATGTTTCAGCGTACCTAATAATAACATTTGATGCAAAATAAGAAACATTTGAAAACCGCTGCCGCCAGCTGTAAACGAAACGAACCATTTGTGCAAGGAAAATCGGTAACATGCACGATGCATGTATTTGTTTAATATTGTACCTGTATTTAATTGGATTTCTTGAAGACGCCAAATGTTTTATTCCTGTTGTTCAAAATCGGAATCAGATTCATCTTCGCTGACGTTTTCATCTTCCCTTTCAGAATCACTGCCACCACCTGTACAAGGAATAAAACATTGATGTAAGACACATCGTTAATGTGCATATGCATGTCTGCATTTAATATTTTACCTTCACTTTCTTCGGCGTCAATAACCATACTTTGTACCATACTTTGTACCCCCCGAGTAGGCGTTCGCATATTCTCTCTTTTATTTTGGGTTGTAAGATGACTCCGTGAAACACCAAATATCCTACCTGACTTATCGTTTTACGAGATTTCGAAGGTGAATTTCTCCGGATGCTCATTTCCTACTTCCTGGGAGTTACCTTCCTCAATGAGATTTACGATAACGTTGTATTTCAAAGTATCATAACTTTTTAATTTCCTGTTTTATGGGAGTTGCCATCGTCATTCGTATTTAGAATAACTTAGGTTTTCAAAATATCTTTATTGGAACACGAAAATTAAAATAGAAGCAGAAAACTGTTCACTGCAAAAATTAATAGAATTGTCAACCCAACTACATTTGAAGTATCAAATTACTAAAGAAATCGTACCAAATTTAGGCTACAAGTTGCTTTTTAAAACAGTAACGAAATTACTATAAATGATATAAATAACGTGACTTGTCAGTCACTTACTTGCAAGAAGTTACTCCGCAACATTGACCGTGATATAGTATAATTATGGTTGCCTCAAATACAACTGCCTTCCGTGTACAAATATGTTAGTAAATGTAATTCCTCCTATGTGCACGATTTATTTTAAAATGTGCAACGTAATACAAACGTAATAACTGTTTTATTGCATATAAATACATTTATATTTATTATTAATTTATTAATTATATTATTATTGTCTTTAATTGTTGTAATATATTGCTCTGATTGTTATGAAGCTCGACAATTTGTATTTTAAAATAGCATAATGGTGTCTCCGAGTATAGAACTGCATTAAAAATGCACCACCAAGAATTTGTGATGCCCACGCCAATGACCCACGCTGGGTCTGGGAAACTTGACATTCGTCACGGTAATAAAGATCGAACGTATCTCGACGACAAAACATAAACTTTAACAATAATAAATAATGGGTATTTCAAAGTACAGCAGGTGATTAAAAAATGGGAAAAAGAAGGAAAAATGCGAATAACTTGGTAAATATTAACGTTTTCAACAAATACTTTTTATTCATCTTGGAGTATACCTGTGATAGAGTACCTTTTGTCTCATAATAATTTTCGAAAAAATCACTTGTTGTCAATAAGAAGGGCTTTTTATTGTTATGGTATTTCTTTAATTGATGTTTTCTCCAAATATATCAATTTTATCAAAAAATTATATACGAATGAAAATATGCATCTCCGGGAGTGGACCAACTTTTGTTTTAAACTTTTTCCTGTAAAATCAATTTCAAGAAATTTCACCTGAGTGTACGGCGACTTCGAAGCCGCCTGGAAACACTTTTGCATCCAGGTAAGTGCCTGGCAATGCGCAGGTGCTATTTCTAATGTCAGCCCCTACATGTACACCAATTTTCAACCTTATCCGAGTCACGTAAGTTAACTGCCAAAAATGCGCACCTTCGACAGGTCGCCACAGGTGAACGCATCCACTCACACCTGCCAGGCACCCATTTTTACGTTCCTCATCATCAGACGAACATCTCATGTGAAAATTGGCCTTATCCGTATCACGCTCCCATTTACGTTGTCAGCCCACGGTATATTAAGCGAGTGCTCTCATTGGCTACGGTTGCGAACGGCACGTTTGAAATTAGAATCGAACCTAAATGCTCGAACTGAACTGAAACTGAGAGCGAGTACGCGCTGATTGGCCAAGAACCCAACCGGACTAGCGAACCGCAACCGAGAGCGGCTAATCTGAATTGACCTTTAGAACTGGATTCCGAGTCGAAAGAAACCGGCAGCGCTCGGCGTCTCCGCGATTGCTTCGATGATCTTCGTCAATCTTCGTCTTTCTGTTTCCAAAATATCTCATCCATTTGAAAAAAGGGCCAAGTGATGATAGAAAGAGAGAGATCAACCGTCGCTGAATCCTGCTTCCCGTTGGAGACTGATTTGGCTTTATTATTTCGTTTCTTAGTAGTGTCGGAAAGTACACTCGGAGCCCCGAGGCGCAGGGTTGAAAATAAATTTTCAGATCCCCTCAGAAATATATTGAAATAAAGGTATCATATAAAATGTTATTTATATAAAAAAATTTCGGCAGTGGAGATCAATTGATTTTAACATAGGTAGGCATTGCAGAGCGGTACTCATAACGCTATTGTACCCTATACTTAAAAACATTTTACTCAGATGAAAGCTTCCTAGAGGCAGGCATTTGGAGAAAAACGCAAAATCCGGGAATGGCTGTAGAAAGAAACTGTAAAAATAATCAGTCTAAAAAAGGAATGATAACTTTTGAGAAGTCCTCAAAAAAGTTATTTTTACAATTTTGTGTAGGACTTGAGAAATTAGTTTAATTTGACACAAATATAGTGAAAATTTTCAAAATTTGAATTTCGATCCAAACGATTCAAAATACAGGAAAAAATCTGAAAAAGGAATTATAAATTTTAAACGTCTTAAACCATTCTATTCAAACCTTTCGGATTAGACTTGCCAATTTAGTTCAGCTTTACGAAAATACAGTGGAAAATATAAAATTCAAATTTTGAACCAAACGATTCAATATACATGAAAAAATCTCAAAAAAGGAATTATAATTTTTTAAAAGTCCTAGATAATTATATTTTATCCATTTTTTTATAAATTTTGATAACTTACTTTAATTTTTCGAAAATAAAATACAAACATAGAACATTTAAATATTGAATACAAAGGATTCAAAATACGTGGAAAAATCTCAAAAAGGACTTATAACTTTTGACTTTGGTTTAATTTTACGAAAATAAAGTGGAAAAATAAAAATTTCAAATTTTAATCCAAACGTTTCAAAATACGTGGAAAATCTCAAAAAGGAATTTGATAACTTTTGAGAAGTCCGAAATAATAATTTTATTTTAACAATTCTTTTGACGATTATATTTAATTTTACGAAAATAGCCTGGAAAATTGCCAATTTAAATTTTGATCCAAACGATTCAAAATACAGGAAAAAATCTCAAAAAGGAATTATAGCTTTTAAAAGAGTTAAACAATTTTATTCAAAAATTTTTTGATTTTTCTTGACACTTTAGTTAAATTTTACGAAACTACCATGAAAACGTAGAAAATTCAAAAGTCGATCCGAGCGATTCAAAATACAGGAAAAGATCTCAGAAAGGAATTATAAATGTTGAAAAGTCGTACAAAGTTCAATTTGATCCATTTTTTGGTAGGGCTTGTCATTTATGTTTCATTTATTATTTTAACCATTTTTTATAGGACTTGACTTGATATATATTTATCAATAATATAGCAACCCTAATTGACCAGGCAGAGCTTTTCCATAATATCACCTATCATTTAAAAAAAAATTAGCACGATATTTCAATTTCTCCGTTTTTCAATTTGCGAAAAAAAACATGGGAAGGTCGTAAGGTCGGTAGAAGTTATATAAAGTTCTTTTGTGAACATTTTAACTAGTTTCCCTATCTTTATTAGGGTCCGTAAGTTTAATCTTCGAACGCTCCCTGCCACCCTCCTATTTTATGTAATTATTGTTGACTTAATTTTTTTCGTGAATTTATTTAGGAATTATATAAAAATAACGTGAGAGAATTTTGGTGACAGGAAGGTTTTTGGTAAAAACTCAAGGTTTCTTATGTATTGAAACAGTAGTTAAATTTTAAACAAGTGGTTGAATTTTCAACCGAGAAGAATATTTTTCTTCCATTACAGACAAACTTAGAACAGTATATATGGAATTTCAACCAAAATATTGAATTTTCTACTAAAAACAATAGATTTTTTAACAATCATGGGATAGTTACAGTTTTTGTTATAATTGACCCCTTATTAATTGAGAACTGCGTATACGGAGAAACGTTAAATCGCTTATTACGGAAATTATTGTAATTGATCAAATAAATCAACTATTATTATTTAAATTAAATTATTTTCTAAGGAGAACATTTTGTTAAAACCTATTTATTTAGTATTGTCTACTTCCGCAATTCACCACGGATGGGTTAGGGTTTGGTCTTCAAACTGGATGTTTCTAATTTTTGTATTTTATTGTTTTTTTTAGCTTTTTTGTACTTTTTATTTTATTTTTTTATAATTTGAACAAAAAAGTGATTTAATTTAACCGAAAGTTATATTATTGCTACATCCTGCCCCCCCCCCACGAGCATTATCACTCGACTTCTTTTGAATTATAAAAATTGGCAGAACATCACAACGAACATTGGAATTAATTTTTTTAATCATATTTTTGGCACGTGTGTATGGATTTGAGGTTATGCATAAGCCGGACGGAGCCAAGAATTTTATTACGAATATAGTGCGTTATAGTCCGCGAGTGCGCAATGGAGACCGCTGTCAGAAATGCACAGTTCTAAGAAATTTGCTAACTCTTGTTTTGGAAAATTCACTCTATCTCTCTTGGAGCGTTCTGCAGGACAGGGCCGCAATTAACACCATAACAGCGTGAGTGGAGCACCATGATAGTATAAGCACCTATCGTTGAAAACTTGTTAACATGAAATGTGACCAAGGTTTGTTAAAGTGAAAATGGCACCGTCCTAGTATTAAAAATTGAAACCGTCTTTACTTGAATTAAGTTCTCATGATCTAATTAAGGCAAAAGTTTGCTCTTTCGATAAGGACTGATCTTCTATATTTCTGTGAAAGTTCATATGGATTTTCTTGTCAAGTAGCTGTTGCCGGAATTTTCTAACTTCATCTTCCTCTAGTTCACCTTTTAGAAGTGAGATTTGCAAAGTAGCGCTTCTTTGCAAATCATTTTGTGCTTGCTGAACATTTTAGAATGAGAGATTCTACTATATGCATGATCTCCGGTGGCCATATCAAGAGTCGCAAGCTTGTTCTTCTCCCACTGAAACACTTCAAACGATTAGAGTAGAGTACATTTTTGTATTGTGCTTTGTGTTTACCTAATTAACACAATATTTCAAAAAATTTCCAAAATTTTCTTACCTTTTCTCTGCCATGCGGCGCAGTCTCTTCGCTTTGTTGGAACAGTGGCTACAGAGTTTTAAAAAAGGCGTTTTTTCGGGTCGCAAAAAAGACTCATGGCCAATAACGGGTTAAGAGACTCCTGTACTGCTGTCACGTCCTAAATGCGGCTTTGAAGCTTTCAGATTCATTTCCAATTAATTGAGGAACATTTGTCCTATTCAACGTCGACACCAATCTCACCTGCGTACCCCTTGACTGCATTTAAATCAATTTGCAAATTGTTTGCAGCAGAAGCATAGAGTTTCAGGTCATACACATAAAATATATTAGTGACTTTATGCTCGCGATGATTAGGGTCGCCGCAAAAATATCAAGGAGAATTGCCTCGTATGAGACAAAGAGGCATAAGTATGACAAAAAGGAAAAGTCGGATCATAGTATCGCTCTAAAAAAACGCCGCCATGGAAACTGACATTCGTTATCATACGATAATTTCCATAAAAGATTTGAAAGCTCTATGGTTTTCCCTCTGAGGTTAAATCTAAATCTCTCCGGTAGTCAGTCTAGGCCATTAGAAAGATGCGCTGATGTGCTGCTGTGTCTTTGCAGTTATATCTGCCATTTAGCAGCCTTCTACACCTTTGTTGAGCCATGGTGTTTGTATATCGCTAAAGAGGCAAGCATGGTCGGTCAAAAACTGTTTATTTTTCCGGATCAATCACTCCCTCTACTGTACTACCCTCCTTGCGCCAGATAATACCCATATTTTTTTCAAAAGTATTCTGCTTGTTTGTCAGCAGCATTGATTAGTTCAGTGTGTGATAGTAGCTCCTTAGTGTTCGGGCTGACTTTTCAGCTCTTTCGGTGACCGGTCTATCAAATTTTGTGTATACAATTATACACTGAACACTGGATGCATTCTGTCTTAACTATCCAATCTTCTTCCGTTGATGCAACCCTTTTTTGGTGTTTTATGCATTTTCAGTTTTCGCCATCGATATGAATCAGCCAAGATCTTGCAGCGCCATAAACTGAACATCTGACGGTCCAAAGGTCAGACTCTTTCGAGATATTCTAACAGACGCTTCAGCTTTAGCTTTAGCGATTGGGGAATAATTCCGCATGCCTCTCTGAACAGTGATAATGCTGGATAATGCTGAAATCGCAAGTTTTGTCTGAATTATTTTCAGCACCCCGAACTCTCGGCTGATCGGAGCTGTACCTATCATCTAAAAAAGGGTTAAGCAACTAGCGCATGGTTCCACTGGGAGCATTTGCCATGTACAAATGACACTGGCTTCCAGTGGAAGTGCTTTGGGATCGTACTGAATGGCCGATGACAAAGCCACTGAATGCGCCATCAGGTTGTATTTAGAGGGACCGTGTACTAAGGCTTTCCGATAGATGTCGTTACAATAATTAATAAGCAGTGGCGGAAAGTTCTTCAGGTAGGGTCCCGAAGGAATAACCCCTAGAGGTTATTTTTTACGTTTGAGAGATACACGTCTATTAGTTGACTTGAATGTTGCTGGAGGTAGCTGGAGAAAGTTTGCAGGGACAGGCGGTGAGAAGTTGTGGTGGATAGAGAACTAACCGGAAAAGTTGGCAAAGTGTACGCGATTTTTGTAGATCTAAAGGGCGCGTTCCCTTCAGTGGATAGGGGGAGTTGTGGGAGGCAATGAAACAGAGGGGAGTGAAGAGGGGCCTGATCGAAAGGTTAAGAGAGGTGATTGACGAGATGGAGAATAGGGCGAGAGGAAGGGAGGGAATCTTGAAGGGATTCTGGATGGATAGGAGGTTGAGGCAAGAGGGTCCGCTTAGCCCAACGCTTTTTGCAATTTTGATCGCTGGTATGGAAAGTAAGTCTGCTGCCAAAGTGGTAGGAGGAGTTAGGGTAGGAGGAGTCAGGAGTCAGGATGCAGATGACATAGTGCTGCTAGCAAAGAGCGAATAGGCTTTAAAGGAGATAGTGAAAAGGTTGAAAAGATACGCAGACAAAAATAGGTCAGAGTTAAATAAGGAGAAGTCGAAAGTTATGGTGTATAGGAAAGAAGGTGGGGGGATAAGGGAGGGGAGTGGGAGTTAAAGGGAAACGCGGTACAGCAGGTAAAAGAGTTTGTTTGCCTGGTCTTTCTGTTTCCAAAGGAGTGGGGGAGTGGATGGTCATATAAAAGAGAGGGTGAGAAGGGAAAATGTGGTGATGAGGCAAGTTTGGGAGCTAGGGCAGAGGTTGTTCGCAGATGATTTTTTAAGAAGAATATAATTGTTTGATTCGATCGGGATGAGTGTCTTGTTTCCAAGAGTGAAGGTGTGAAGGTGGTAGGTAAATGAGGAGGTAAATAGGATACAGGAGAGGTATGTAAAGTGGACACTGGGGTTGAAAAGGAATACGCTAAACTATATTGTCGGGAGAGAGACAGGAAGAACGAGCTTAGCGATTATATTAGAGACGTAGAGGTGCAGAGATGGAGGCGGAAATGGAAAGGTATTTTAAAAGAAATGGATTGCAGATAGATAAAGTGAGAAGGATGCACGAGAAAGGAAGGTATATGAGTTGGTTTAAAAGAATGGCATGGAGAAGGAGAAGGCAGAAGGCAGAAGGAGAGGAGAGGATAAGAGAATCAAGGTTTAACGGGATCTATGTGTGGAGTATGCTAAGGGAGAGAGCGAAATATTTGTGTGAGAAAGAAGAGCAAAGAGATGCGGTTTCATGGATAATTTTTGTAGGTTCTGGCTTTCTAGAGAGAAGAGAATGTGTGGATTGTGCGGGAAGGGGGATGCAAAACTTGAGCAGTGCTTAGAGGAATGTGAAGAGATGGAAAGGAGTGGGATAAACATGGTGGTATTATTACAAGAAAGGGGGGGGCGGCAAAAGGGCAGTAGCATGGGTGAAGGGGGTGTTGGGTAAGATAGAGAAGAAGAGAAGGCAGGAGGAAGAGGAATCGAGAAGAAAAGATTGTAAAAAGGAAAGGAAGTAGGTGTAACGAAACTATAAGTATTGTAAATAGTAGTTAGGTAGTAGGTGTTAGCCGCGGAGGCAGAGGCTGTCAATGCGAGGCATAGAGAGAAAAGAGCAACATGCGTGCGAGGCAAAGCGCATCGAGAAAGGTTAGGTTATAGAAGCGAGTGGATTAGGTATAAGGTATGGATGGATGTTAATTTTTAAGATAAAGTGGTAAGAAAATTCTGAAAAAATGAAAGTGTAAGAAAGTCAATTTTTAAGGTCAGCAGGTCAAAAAGTAAACGTTTATCGATCTATTCAAGTCTAGTTTTTTAAAGAAAAAATACTTAAATTATCCACTTCAACATATATTTCACACACGTTTTTCATAGGGATGCTGTATGGCTTGAAAAACAAAATTTGGTACAGGGCGCTGTACGTGATCCGCGTATAGCGTACAACATAACCTCAAGGCCTAGAACATCACAGATCAATTAAAAAGGATGAAATTAATTTTGAAGATCGACATATATATATACCGACCTATAGTGGTAATATTAACTTGTTACGTATGGGGGAAACTTTGTGACGCTTACCCCCCTAGGCCCTTTGTTATTGAATCTTGTTATTGAAATATATGAAAAATAAAAAACGTAGTTTCAGGAAAAATGACACAAGCTACAACATTTTAGTTAACAGAATTTTTCGCCTGAATTATATGTACAAATTTGTTTAGAACCACCTTGCGCTATAATGCGTATTTTTAATTTGAATCGTAAAAAAGCAGATTGAAAGCAAATAAATTAAATTGATTGAAAAACAAAACAAGTTGAAATAAAAAAATTAATAAAATGATTTATTCTCAATAGAAATTATATCAACTCACCTTTGTTTTCTTCCGCTGCGAACGCAATTCCTTACGTTAAAACAACAGAGGCTATAAGAAGATTCATGCAGGATATGTTCTTCATTCTCGTAGGAAAGTGTATCAAAGAATTGAAATTAATGATGGTGAGAAAAAATGCACTCGTAATAAAACAATAGTGAAACAAATAGTTGAAAATAGTGAAACAAAATAAAAACGTTTGTAGCATTCGAACTTTTTTCGAACTTTAAAAAGCAAATTTCTTTTTTTTCAACAACTTGAGGTCTCAAAACATAATCATAATTTTTTGCGAAAATGGGAGTTCAGAAAGAGTAGAAAAAGTCAAGAAACAATTTAGGAGGCTGTCGTTTTAGCCCTATAATTTTTCGCTCGTGAGATTTTATATTACTTCACTTTTCTGTAATTACTGATAAGCAGAACATCGCACTTCAAAATCAAAATTTTGTTGCCAACCAAATTCTCGATCCCACAATTAGTAATGCGTTGCTCAACAAATTTTTGTTTCAATTAAAAACAAACATGAGAAAGAAGTGTTAGAAGAGCTTCACTTTCCCTTAGACATTTTTGAATAAAAAGAATGAACTTCTAACTTACACAGAAAAATCGCTATAAGCCCTATAAATATCCTATAACCTCAAGGTGTGTCGTAGTTCTTGAATAACCCTTACTATGATTGAAAAAAATTACGTTTTATCTTATCAAACATGAATTCAAAAAACTTCTGAATTTCATTTTAGGAACAAATCCAGTTATTCGAAGGGAAAATTATATTTAATAAGAATGAACGCAAAAGTATTAGGAATCCAATATGATTACAATGAAAAGAAGCCTGTGATATTCTGCAGATTCTTTATTCAAAGCATCAATTAAAAACTTGAACTATATATTAATGTGCTCCTGTTCTTCTTGGGATCCAATACATTTGTTTCGCTGTAAATAGTTTTGAGTCTTCAAGCTGATTAAAGAAATCTGGTGACTTTTGCAGACCGGGACCAGTGTGTATGAGGCAAACATCGTTGGGCCCCCAAGGACTTTCCTGGTTTTTAACATAATCCTGGCTGCGAAAGACAGTTTTTACATTGCGCCTAACGTGCTGTCCAGTTTGATCAATGTATTCAATATGATATTCTCCATTTTCGTATTGGATAACATACTTTCCCACTGGAGATCCGCCTCTGAACAAGTGCGCCTTCGTTGCAATGTAGGATGTGGATGCGACAACGCCAAGGCCAATCTCGTTTTCACCATAATAAATCCGGACCATACCGAGAGGAAGGGGTCCTCTCATTGGAGGAGGAGCTTCCAGCCCTAACCTACTTCTGGGATCATCCGGGTAACCTATAGAAATTCAAAGTGAAGTTTCATCTATTTACTAGTCGACCAAATTTAAATTAATTCATTATTTTATGAATAATCTTGTATACTACGAGGGTGGGGTAAAAAGTTTCCGACCTGATAAGAAAAAACAACTTTTTTCATTTCTTTTACTTAATTTTTCAACAGAATCTCCCTCAAGACTAATAAGTTTCTCAGAAAGGTGCATTTTTGCTCAGGAAATGTAAAATTTATAATTAAAAAAAATTTTTTAACCAAAAATACTTGAAAAAGTACATTTTCAACAAAAAAGGTAATTTACTTAATTTATTTAAAAAAGGTAATCCATAATATGAATCTCATTACCATTTATAATGTTAATGTACAATATTAAATTGTAATGCATACTTACTCATTTTTATAGAAAAGTTAAATTTGTGAGTTTAGTGTAGACCAATTTACGTGAGCAGTTGGAAGAAGTGGCTAGAGTTGAAGAGATTCAAATCAACTACTTTAAACTACCTTAAACTACTTTTTTTAGAATACATAGTAGATTAAATGGCAAGCTTGGAGCTTGCAAATAATATTTTAAATATGTAACTAACAAAATACTGCGGCATTTAATTAAAAACACGGCGAAAGTGACCGTCTCAGTAATGGAAACGCAATTACGGAACTCACGTTGAATTGTCACAAACCGAGACAGTTACCGACATCTCGTACTGGTTCAGACAACTTCGTCAAGAATTTGTTCATTTGCGGGACAATCAAATACTCATAACTTATCTCATAAAATCGCTTAAAAAATTATTAATTTCGTTCTTAAACCTATTAAAAATGTACAGAAAGATCACCTTTTCTACCAGTATAACTTGTCAGAATAAAAATGAGTAGTGGCAAAAAACTGAAGAAAAAAACTTGAACAATACTAAAAAAAAATTACTTTTATGATTCATGTAATGGTCAGTTTAACTTCAACATTTTAATTCCTTTCTCATATAAACGTAATAAAAAATCAAACCTCGACTTATATGTTCAATAGATGATTGCAAGCGACGCTCCGTAGACAATCGCAATCGACGCTCCGGTGACGATTGTAAGGAACGCTCCGGTGACGAATGCTCAGGAATATCTCCAGATGAAGAAGACGCACGCTTTTGACGAGAAAGAAGAGCTGATGACGCATCTACAAAAAATGAACAGATTATTCTTTTATGGAAATTAGTATACTTTTTACTGCAATTCCTTATAAATTTTCTTATACACAGTAATTGTAAATTTGTTTATTGAATTTACGATGCAAAAACCAAATTTAAATTTATTGATTATTTGTCAAGTAATCTTTCCCAATATTTGCTGTCCACAATACGAAATTACAATTTGACAAGCAGTAACCTGATCGCGGATGCTGTTGAGGGATAGCTGACCATTTAAGGCTTTCGCACAAGAAAATCCGTCGCAATGCGCTGGAGACGTCTCACGGACGTGTCTTCCGTGTCCGACCCCATAAACCCAAACAATCGCATGCAACCTGACGTGTTCCTGCGGTCCGTGCCGGTACTTGCTCGAGGGCGTTGTGCGCTGGTTTAATTAGCGACAGTAGTAGGGGTACCATTCTGGACAGACACTCCCACTTCTCCTACTTCTCTCGCTCTACTCTCGAGCCTCACGGCACCTAAGTGATAGCACACAGTATTATATGAGAAGTGCATTACACTCGCGGTTTTCCTTTATTCGTCGTAAATGTTGTTTGCATTGGGTTGCAAATTTGAAACTGCTAGTCAAAGAAGTTGCATGCACATATTGCGAAAAAAGTTAAAGTTTGACCTTGCACACCTGTCTTTATCTGTTTTACTTGATGCGCATCAAAAAGGACTTTTTCCACACAAATACCCTCTAGTAAGAGAGTTTAGTGCATGACATAAAAGAGGATTATAAAAATTTAAAACTTAAGCCTGCGACTATTTTAGTTTTTAAAATGAAAAATTGTCAGCTTATGCTTCTTATGATATTTTTATTTTTAACATGAAAACAAAACAAAAAGTCTCCTCGACATCGATTCTGGAGACTAACGATTAGTATAAAACTACTAATTTGATTAGTGGAAATTTTCCAATAATGAAATTAGTAAAATCCCACTAAGAAAATAATAAAATTCCACTAAGCAATCAGAAAAATTCCACACAGAAATTAGTAAAATTCTCCTGAGCAATAACTAGTCCGTGTTGTTGCCATGTTTACTAATTAATTATTAGAAAGTTTTTGTGGATCTAAACCATGCAACCATCGCCGTGAATAAAATATGAGTCTATCGCCTAACCGTTCACGGAGATAATTTAAGGCTGAACAGTCTCTTTTTTTCTTTCGCACTTCCTGAATAAAGTTATGAGTATTCGACCCTTCCGGTAGTATGCGAAGATTTGAGTTCCGAATGGTACTCTTTGGTCGATGAACATTGTCAATTCCTTGCAGAATGCGATCTAATGAAATGGCTTCTGATTGGCCGAACTCATCTAAGTTCACTAATACGTTAGCCATCGAGTTCGTTTACTATTCAATTAGTAAAGCGAATTTACTAAATAATAGTGAACCATGTTTACTAATTGATATTAGTAAAAATTTCACTAATTTGATAGCAAAATATTTACTATTTCAAAAATAAAACCTCAAAATATTACTATTTTGTTCGTAAACCGTACATTTACTAATTTAAATAGTGAAATTTTAACCAATTCAGATTTACAGAGCATTTTCTACGTGAAATTGACGTGAGTAAAATAAAGGGGATGTCTTTGAATCATTTGTAATGACGACAAGTTCGTAAGGAAAGTAGAGATAAGATCCCTTCTAAATATACTAGGAAATCGTGAAAGAGGGATGACTAGTTCTCTTGTAATATCCTCAGAAGAAGATATGTTTAATCGCTTGTGGGTACTAGAAGATAAATACACTGATTGGTCTCGAAAAATGGAATGTTTTTGCGAAGACCGTGCTTGGGGAATACCTTATGTCCTAAGTGGTATAACTTGTACAAATTTACAAGATTATGCTCTGTGGATGCCAACGCCTGCACACTTTGGTCACAAACAAATAAATGAAAGAGAGATTTAAGTTATTCTGTATTGTGGGTAGGATAAATTTAGCAAACCTTAAATACTATAGTTGATTAAATATTATAGTTACTATTATTTTTTATTGTGTAGTGTTGAAAATGTATGTTTATGGGTTGTGTTGCATCAATGAGAATACGAAACAGAACGTAATAGCTATATCATCAAAAGAAAATAAATAAATGTTACTTTCACTATGCATGAAAAAATAAATAAATATTTTAGGAGCAGTAGATATAATTGAACAGTATGAAACAAATATGATAGAGTGGCCACGAATTAAATACGGAGCACAACTCTATACGCGACTGCATAGGCTTATCTAGTCGCGTCGTATGCGTTTGTGCAAGCTAATCAAACCACTTCATACGCGTTTGTATCTGCAGAGAAGCTAATTCCAATCCAGATCTTAATCCAAATCTTCATCATGGACACACGGTGGAAGCATCCTTGGACATCAATGATCTGTGGCCCAACAAGTTGTGGTGAAATTGTTTTTGTAACAAGTTTTTTGTGGCACTTGAATTATATAAGCGATACATGATTTAAAACAATAATTTTTTATTGCTCTGAATTACAGCAGGGGTACATAGAGTATATGCATAATGTCGAATTCCGCGAGGTATTCCGTGAACCAAGAGCAAAACTGATTGTCATTGATGACCTGAAGCATGAAGCATCAAATAATGCTGTGGTTGATCTCTTTACAAAAGGTACTCATCAGAAAAATCTCAGCGTAATTTTCATTTAACAAAATGTATTCCACCAAGGTCACGGCCAACGGGAAATTTTTCTAAATGCAAACTATATCGTTGTTTTTGCTAAAATCCCCGTGACGGAGCACAGATACGTTACCTTGCTGGTCAAGTATGTCCTGTAAATCCACGCTTTCTTCAAGCTGTCAATTATGATGCCACTTGTCAGTCTCATTTAAAGCAATCGAACCCGAGAACTGTAAATAAAACTACACCCTATGGGAAACCAAATAGTTAGAAGAAACAAAGTGCACCAGCATTTTTGGCTTATTTTTGGCTCTCAAATGCATAAAACAATTCAAAAAGCAACTAGCCCCTATACAAAAGTCACCCTCTTGCCAAAAATTAAATACGCAATAAAAATTGATTGAGGATCTTAGGGTAAGTTTTAGCCCCAGAATGCACCAATAAAAATTCCTAAGAACCACCTCTGCATCTAAAGAACTCAACACTTATGGAAGAATTGTAATTTTATTTTTTAAGGAACCCAAAAATCAGAGATTTTATTGACACTAAAATTCTCAAAAGTATTATTTTTCAGCAAAGTCGTACAGACGGTGTAATGTAGGGTTGATTTTTAAAATTCAGGGTTTGGGCACAAAAATAGAATTGTTATTTTTTAGGAGCTGAAAAAGTAGATACATTATTGACACTGTAAAATCCTAAAAAAAAAATTTTTTTGAGAAAGTCATATTCGCGAGATAACGAAGATTTTTTTTCAAGTTTAGGGTTAGAGCCTGAACACCGGGGTTGGTATTTTTGCAGAACTTAAACATCCGAAACTGTATTTACACTGTATAATTCTCAAAAAGATTATTTATTGATGGTCATATCTGCCAGCCCAAAAATTGAGAGGTACATTCCGTTAGCACCTCCACAAGGGAATTTGAATATTTTTCATTTAATATTTTTTGGCTTTTTTTTGTGAACCAATGCCGGTTTTTGGGCTATTTTAGTTTTCTTGAAAACCCGACTTTTTGGTGAAGGTGCTGGCCGTCAGCACCTTCAGTACCAAAAATTGAAAGAATTAAAAAAATCAACCGCGCCACAATTTTTAGCTTTTTTGTTCTCTTAAAAACGGCAAAAACTAATTTTGAAAAAATAAGCCCTATCTTTTAAAAATTGCGCTTATAAAAAAAGAGGTACTTCAAATCAATTTTCAAAAAACAACCCTTATCTCCGAAAAACTATCGATTTTTGAGCTCTTTTATTTGATTTAAAAAAATGGAATTTTTAAGTAGAGGTGCTGCTCGCTAGCACCTCCATTACAGAAAATTGCAAATATTATAAAAATGATCAGCGTCAGAATTTTGGGCTTTTTTGTTCTCTCAAAAAATGAAAAATTAAAAATAAAAAAGGAACGTCTGTCTCTTAAAAATTACCCTTAAAATAACTCAACGTAATATAATAATGACTTATGTTAAAGGCAGCTGAGAAGTTTTATTCATTATTTACGCTTGGTGCGTGAGTTATTTTACGGTCATTTTTAGGAGGCAGAGGTTGTTTATTTTAAATTAATTCGTGCGGTTTTTTAAAGACTGAAAAAAGCCTAACATTTTTACGCTTTGGATTTTTTTTATTTTTTAAATGTTCTGTAGTTGAGGTGCTAGCAGGAAACACATCTACCTCAAAAACTCCGTTCTTTGTAACATAAATTAAAGAGCCAATAAATCGGTATTGGTGTTTAAGAAGAGATAAAAAAACCGAAATTCTGATATACTTACTTTTAGTTTAAGTGCATATGGTATTTTAAGAGTAGTTTTGGGAGATATGAGTTGTTTAAAAAAAAATTAATTTTAGCATTTCTGAAGAGCCCAAAAAACGCCTAAAATTCTGGCGACGCTAATTAAAATTTTGTTTTAAATTTTATGTGATGGAGGTGTTGGCGGGGAGCAACTCCTTTAAAAAGTCTGGTTTTTTAAGAAAAATAAGAAATATTGAAAATCGGGATTGCTGCCGAGGAAGAGCCGAAAAAGGTCAAAATTCTAATAGGCTTACATTTAGTTTAAGTGCTTATTTTATTTTGAGGGTATTTTTTGAAAGACAGAGGTTGTTTGTTCAAAATTAATCTTTGTAGTTTTTAAGACCCCAAAAAGCCCAAAATTCTGGCGCGGTTGACTTTTTAAATTTGTTCTATTTTCTGTATCAAAAATCAAAAATCGGCATTGGCACCCAAAAAAGCTCGAAATTATAGAATAAGGAAAATATTCAAATTTAGTAGTGAAGGTGCTAGTGGAACGCACCTAAAAATCATATACTCTATTGACACTGTAAAATACTAGAAAGATTATTTTTTGATAAATTCATATCTGCCTGGTATTAAAGCGTTGCTTTTTAACGTTGATGGACGAAGCCTAAAAATCAGAGTTGTTTTATCAGGGGTTTATTTTTTAATAAGGTTAATGTAAGGTAGCATTTTATACAAGAAAAAGTGTTATCACATAAAGTTATTTAAGGTCGCGGAAATTGTTGTTTGCGATAAAAAAATTCAATTTTTAGTTTAAAAATAAAATAACATTGATAGTTTCCAGATATTGAGTATTCGAATATGGTCAAAAAAAGACCCTGCAATTATAATTTAGAAAAAATATGTACGTGCAATATATGACATTCCTAAAGTATTAAAAAAAACCTTCCATATTGAATAAAGTCAATAAAAGTTCAATCAAAACACTTGCCATATTGTGTCCCTGATGCTGGATTTGAAGTCACGTCACGCTTCTTATCCATTCCGAGCCACGTATGTGTATATAACTATACAATATGCTACCACCAAATTATCTTTCTATTGAAACAGATTTTTTATTCTGATGTCATAATGCTACCAACAAATGTCTCAATCTGAATTTTTTTTCAGACATGAAATGATAGCCTTGTTTTGATTTAAAACTTAATTTATTATAAATTATTTTGACCCTCTTAAAAAATCACGATAAATAAACTTTTTGAACGCCATCCGTCCATTATTTCTATTTTCTAATATTTCAGGATATATATGTAATCTTTCTATCCTTTTACGAAACGGATTTAATTTCCAGAAAAATACAATCCACTTACCCTTATTTTCTTTCGATGCGGCCGCAATTCCTTGACCCAAAATCACAGAAAATATCAGCAGATTCAAGAAAGATATTTTCCCCATTTTTGTAGGAAACTATACAATCGAAGAATGAAACTGAATAATTATGAAATAAATCGAACCCGTATTTATAGTTAAACCCATCGCTTTATCTTATCTAAAGAATCTTATCTATAGAGTACAGGACGCAAGTCAGAAGAAGTAATCAGATACTGACTGAAGAATTAAATTTAAAAAGTCAGTAGTGGGGAGTTTAAATATTGAATAATAAACTACAAAGTCAAAACATTCAAAGCATTAGAACTTTTCTTAAACTTAATTCTTTTGGTCTTGTTTTAAGAAGCTAGATTTCTTTCTTTTCAACACTGAAAAAATAGTTAGTTGAGCCAGCTATTCAATTAGTAAAATATGGTCCTGCTATATTATTAGTTGATCCTGCTATTTTATTAGTTCGGGAAACATTTCCATTAGTTCGTACAACACTTACATTAACTGCAGTAACTATTTAGTTAGTAGTCGCAACTAAGTAAATGGTTGTCCCAACTAACAAGATAGTTGTACCATACCTTACAAACAGAACAGTTGGCCCAAGTAGACATTTTTTCAGTAAATAATTTAAGTTTGACAAAATGGATTTTTTACTATTTATTCGTAAAAATTAGCGTTCAGAAGCGGAAATAGATTCCCCAAACGACCCAATGAAAGTCTTACTGATCGATTAAATCGGACTAATTGGAGAGCTTTATATGCCGGCTCTGTAAAGCTATTTGCCTAGGATGCTTGCTTGAAAAATGATTTAAGGACTGGTTCAGAGCAGTGTCACGAAACGAGCGTGTTATTTAAATAAACAAAATAATATTTCTAGATTGATCTACACATTTTAAACCCCCTCCCCCTATTATGGCGTTTTAAATAAATATCACGTTTAATTACATGAAGGGGGTGGGGGTCCTTCAAGCCGATCACGTGATATTTTAACTATTACATTTAATTTAGAAAAAATATTATGAAACACAGTGTTCAGCTAATTAATCTTGTTTTGTAAGAAATTACATCAAATGGAAAGTCATAGAAAAATATGCTTCCAAAAATTAATATATTCGGCTCATTCGGAGGGAAATATATACTCGTTAATAAAATCTTACTTTAAAGCCATGTGACGAGTGGATCACGTGACTAAATTCCTACCTTACTAACCCTTTTTTATTTTCTAATTTATTTTCAAATGAACCGCCACATCAAGTTGGAAATTTAGGATGATAGATAAGAAGCAGTAAGAAAGGTGAGTCTGGTCCTGAATTTGAATAATTATGAAAAAAGCGAAACAAAAATTATTCACAAAAAAACCTCTTTTCATCATTGTAAAAATTTTGAAACAGACCCTCCTTTCTTAGTGCTTCTTACTTATCAACCCAAATTTTCAACTTGATGTGGCCCTACGGGGGAAAATTAGTTAGGAAATAAAGAAAGTGTCGGTAAGGTAGGAATCATGTCATGTGACTAACTCGTCATATGGCCTTAACCTTGAAATAAGTCAACCATAAAATAGAGGATTTAAGAGAAAAAAGTTAGATTTAAAGGTTTATCCTTGACATTTTTTCCAATGTTCTGTGAGAATGTTCACCATTATTTTTTAAAATATAATTTTTTGCCCTCAAAGAATTCATGAGTACTGTTAGCAACGTGCATTTAAGAAATCTGGATTTATGACATTCCTAGAATTTCGGTGTTCGGCATTTTCGCAATGACCTCGGAACTGAAAGAGATGAGGTTCACGGTTAGGAAATTGTTCGTACGTCCCTGAATGTATAAGTTTAAATTCAATGGATTTAGGATCAAGGTGCCTGCGAGCCATACCCAAAACCGTACTTGAATCCAGATTTCAGTGTAATTAAGGGAAATCATATTTCCATTCATTAACATTTATTAATAATATTTTTATAATAATTACAAGTGAAATATTCTAATGACAAAAACTTAGGGATAAATTAAATTGTTTTTCTTTAGGAAAATGTTATCTGCTATGTATAGAAAATAATTTTTATTTTTAAATAAATGATTTTGTTTTATATTGTCATTCTAAGCGACACAAATGAAATTGTGATGAAAAAAGCAAACAGAATTTGCCTTTTCAAACTGAAAAAATTAATTGTCTTCAAAACTGATCTTCATTTCTATAGTTTATTAATAAACTATACTCAGGATTAAGAAATTGTTTTTTATTTCTTAACATATTTTTGTGGATTTACACACTAAGTTGATTAAAAATAAAGTTTTTTCTCAAAACATTATTCTTTTTGTTGGTTAATTGAACTGATTTATTATAAAGTTTGTCTTTTTGGGTTAGAAATTCAAAAACTTCACTTGAGAATTCAACTACTTGGTTGAAAATTGAGCTTTCGTTATAAACTTCTATTTTTGGAGTGAATTTTTAACTATTTTGTGAAAAATTAATTTTTTTGTCTAAACAATTTAAGAATGTTGTTGAAATTTTTTTTCTGTCTTGACTGAAAAATCTTTCATGGTTGAAAATTTAATTTTTTTTCAAATTCCTCTTTTTTTTAATTAAATATTTAACTGTTCCATAAAATATAATCTCTTTTATTTGGTCGTTAAGACTAAGTGCATGAAAAACGAAACCCTTTTCTTGAAAATTCTTCCTTTTAGTTGAAAATTTAAAGACTAAAAAAAAAAATTATCTTCTTATCTGGAAAAATTAACTGTTTAAAGATCAACTGTTTGGTTTAAAATTCATCCATTTTTGCTCAGAATTTAACTATATGGTTGAAAGTTTAAGTTTTTCATTCGGAATTGAAGTTCCAGTTTTGTTTAGAAAAATTAATCTAAAAATTAAAAACGTTACTATTATTTATTGAAAATTGTACACTTTCTCATCAAAGTTATATTCGTTTTGGTTAAAAAGTCTTTTTTTTGGTCCACCATTAATTTTTTTGTGTGCATTGTTCTACTATTCGGTTAAAAAATGTATTATTTTGTACACAATTCAATGATTCTGTTGGAAACTCATTTTTTGGTGTTGAAAATTGAACTATTTTACTAAACATTCGTCTTTTTGGTTGAAAAAAGCCCAACATTTTGTGAAACATGTTTTTCATTCTTGTCTGAAAAATTTTGTATAGTTGGGAATTCAACTGTCTTGTTGAATTTTTTTTCTTTTTTTATAAAAATACATCTGCTTCATGAAATTTATTCTGTTCTTTTTTTCGTTGTGAATTGATCCATTTAGTTTGTTGTTTATTAAAATTTCAAGTACATTATTGGAAGTTGAACTCTTCTGATAAAAGTTTTTCTTTTCGTTAAATATTTAACTACATTCTTCAAAATTATTTTGGTATGTGAAAAATATCCTATTTAACTAAAATTAAAACTTTCACTTTTTTCTTAAAAATTTATCTCTTGTAGTTAAAAATGCAACTATTTGGTTGAAGATTTTTTTAGTTGAAATTCAACTGATTGCTTAAAATTTGAGCTCTTTTCTTGATGATTAATTTATTCGTTGAATATTAATGTTTTTAGTTAAAATTCTATTTTTCGTGTGAAGATAATTATTTTTGGTTAAAAAGTCTACTTTTTGGTTGAGAATTATTTTTTTGGGGGATAAAATTTTACTAATTGGTTGAAAATTAATTTATTTTGTTGAAAATTCAAGAATTTTGTTAAAAAGTCATTTTTTTGGGTGACTACTGTACCGCAAAAATACACACTGATACTCGCATAATATTTAGAATGTTAAAAAAATTTAGAAAATAATTTAGAAAATAAGAATAAGAACGGGAAATTGTCGAAAAGATTTATGATGCTGACTTGTAAGAAGAAATCTGTTTAGCAGAATTATAATTCACGGAAATAATATTTCTCAAACACCTTTCCAAAGTTTCATTTGAATAATTAAAAAGAACCTTCCCAATATATATAAAAATTTATCATAAGGACAACCGCAGGATGTCGCCGGGAGCGGGTGCTAATCTAAAAAATTGCACCCGCTTCCAGCGAAATCGCGGTAAAATTTCAGCCACAACCACGTCTCACAACCGTGAGATAGGTGGTTACAGTCTGTAAAGGAAGCAATACGACGATCCAGCAAGAGTCTCGTGCACCCTAAGAACACGGAGTGACCCAAGGACAACCGCCTTCTGCATTTCTCTCGCAAGTGTTCTAGCATATTGTTGACACGCAGGGATGCCTTTTAGGCTATTAGCAAGTGCAAGCTTGGCACCTCCAAGAGCACCGATGAAAAGGACGATCAGTTTAACAGAATATTCCGGGTACAATCGTTGCAACTCCCTTATAAGGTCTCGATACCTCTCTTTCCTTTCATTCTCCTTGGCTATGATGTTTTTGTCAGCTCGTGCCGAAAATTCTATAACGAACATAGTTCGCTTCTCGAAGTCAAGAAGAACCATGTCAGGCCTCGAGTGAGCAACAGAAACAATTGTCGAGAATATAAAGTTCCAGTATATGAGGCGCTTCCCATTCTCGACAATTGACTCAATTTCCCTAGGAGCATTTAGAGAAGCGATATTAAGATGAATGCCGTAGGAGTGACAGAGATGGTAATAAAGCACTCTTAGTGCCGCATTGTGCCTTTGAATGTAGGTCGTTCCCGCGTGTGTTGGACAACTAGATAGTATGTGAGCTAAATGCTTGGGGTGTGCATGGCACGTCCTGTAGCTATCATCGGGAATGTCTTGGCTCAAAATGTGGCGACGGTATGTTAAGGTGGAAATGACACCGTCTTGGCATGCAAAAATGAAACCCTTTGTGCCAGACTTCAATCCGGGCGATTTAAGGAAAGCAAACGTTAGCTCACAAGACATTGACTGATCCTTCACATTTCTGTGGAAGATACCGTGCATCCTCTT
>NC_046666.1:30566275-30567799 GCF_010883055.1 Belonocnema kinseyi
GCTTTTGTTCATGTGCATAATCTTTCTTGTCCCGATATCAAGAGATCTGAGCTCATTCTTCGTCCATGGAACTATTCCAAATAAATAGAGTAGTACCGGGACAGCAAGCATGTTCGTTGCAGATACTTTGTTCCTCGCCATTAAGTTTTCCTCGCTTCAAATAAACCTTGGCGCATTTGTCTAACCCAAATTCCATTCCAATTTCCTTAGTATATCGTTCGACAATCCCCAGAGCTAGATGCGGATGAACCTTTAAGATTTCCAAAAGACAGATGATAAGTCTATGGGATGTAGAATCGAAAGCTTTCCGATAATCAATCCAGGTCATCGATAGGTCACGCTGGTAGAATGCTGCATCTTTGCAGACACATCTATCGATGAGCAGGTTCTCCCGACATCCGGCTACGCCTTTCTTTGAGCTTCGTTGTTCATACATTTCTTGCCACAAAGGTTCAATTGCCCGAACAATCCTATCATTTAGGATAGCTGTGAATATCTTATAAAGTATGTTCATACAAGTTATTGGCCTGTAGTTCTTTGGGTCATCTAAGTTGCCTATTTTCGGCAGGAGTATTGTGCGACCTTCCACCAACCACTCTGGAATCGGCTCTTCCGACTTCAAATATGAGGTGAAAATACGGGCCAAATGCTGATGGGTTGAAGAAAAGTTCTTCAACCAGAAGGTTTTGATACAATCTGGTCCCGGTGCGGAATAGTTCTTGATCCCTCGTAATACTTTTTTCACCCCCTCGGTAGTGATGGGTGGGCATTCTTTATCAGGTATTATGAGGGCAACACATAACTCCTTGAAGCTATTTATATTTTCTGAGTCTTCGTCCAGCCTATGCTGAACTTCGTAGACTTCTCTCCAAAATACTTCGACCTCCTCTGGTTTAGGTGGGTGTTCTACAGTAACTGAAGGGTCCTGGAAGAGTCGAGATGGGTCAGAGAGAAACTGTTGATTTTCTCTGATCCACCTCTCCCTCCGCTCTAGACTTCTCTTAGAATCAGATAGTATCTGTATTCACTCAACAATATGCTGCCTGATGGTCAGCAGCTTTGACTTGTTAAGTGTGTGATAACGGGTCCGGAGTTCGCGCGCGAACTTTCGAACCTTGGCGGTAAAATACCTGCCAGATGTGATCCATTTTCATTGGCTCCACCAGCTCCAGATTGGTCGGCACTGTTGGCCGACCCATTGTCGGGAGTCCTGCGCGTTCTGTTGTTTTGAACCGCACTTACTACAACTATGTTTGGTGTTGTCATTGTTGTTCTCACGAGAAGCTAGGGAAAGGGGTTCGTCCATCCTTGTAGAGCCCCGCATGCAAGGATAAGGCTGCGTACTCTGAGAGGTCGCCCGGTATCCCCAAATCACCGTTCTAGACACCTCACCCAGGTGCCATTCAGCTTTCGGCACAGTTTTCACACCTCCGCTTGGGGGCTAATTCCTTCGGGACCATCCCTGGACAATTGTCCGCGACTGCCTATTTATTTTTGTAACCATATTCAGCAGAAACCCTTGGT
>NC_046666.1:30567899-30578957 GCF_010883055.1 Belonocnema kinseyi
AGGGAGCTCTTCTTAATATTTTGACACCAAAATCATGTCGATACACCTTACCGACTGCGAGTAAAGCCACCCACGCTTTAACTTGACAGACTGTACTTATGACCCATGAAAAATATGAAAGCTAATCATGAAGAAAATAGGAAGAAAGTTATCCGTATTTATTGACGTTAATTTTATTGTTTTGATAAATTACAAATCTTATTTACAATGTTAAGAAGTGAAAAAAAAAAATAATGGGGTCAGCCAATCACCACGTCCTCGTCGTTGATCCTGGGTTAAAAGCTAAGAGTGGTTATTAATAAAAAAATTATAGTTTTCCCTTAAAATTTGTAAAAAACGATCAGCTAGGATTTTGATTCCAGGTTTTTTCAATTCTTGAAAGCCTTCCAAACAAATCTACCTAGTCCGTTTTTTTTCAGCATGGCCGACCAGCTAAAAGTGGCTTCCAGCTCACCGTGTTGACTATCATGTAATTTACTATTAACCCTTGACCATAATTTAAGTCCGCCTGGCAATAACTCCTTTTCTTTATTTTTAATGTAACATCCCTTTTTCAAATACACATAAAATATCTAGTTTTTCACGTGCACACCTTATCGTAATTCTCTCACCCTACGATCATTCACTTCTCTAGAATTACAAATACCCAGTCTTCATTAAATGTCTGAAACTTTACCTTTAACTTAATCGGGTCCATGACTTTCCTGAATTAAAGTTTTAAATATACTAAAAAGATGAATTTTCAACAAAATAGATCCATTACCAACTAAAAAAATCGATTTCAACCAAAAGTTAAATGGTTAAGTTTTCAGATAAAAAGATTAATTTAAAAAAAAATATTATCAAAATAGTTCACTTTTCCACAAAATAAATGAATTTTCAGTTAAAAGAATAAAGCATCATTTAAAAAAAAGAATTTTTCAATAAAGTGGATCAACTTTAAGCCAAGAAATAAGGGAACAATTTGGTAATAAATTATATTGAATAAAATTATTGTGGGTATTATATTAAGTACGATATAAAACGACTTTTAAACTAAAATGATAAATGCTCATACAAAAATGCTTTTTTAATCAAGCGGTTCAACTTTCTACTTGTGTTTTGAACACTAAAAAACGACCGAACATTGTCACGACTGATCAATTCTGGTAGGGAGACATGCATATTTAGGTCAAGTCATTTAGAACCACAGCACTTTAGTTAATAATATAACGCCATAAAAGCGGGGTCTTTATTATAAACAGATTAAAACTGTGTAAAATCAACAGAACTTGTAGCTTCGTGAACGCGACCTGACGACGCGAGAAAAGAAAATTAGGAAACCGAGAAACAAGACTATGTGTAAGAGAAGGAGAGGACGAAAACGATACGACACGGCTTAGACATAAATTTAGACATTACCTAATACGGAAATCAAATACAAGGACGAGTCCAAGAAATGTAAATGTGACAATGAACGCAAATAAAATAGAAAATAAGAACAAACATTCATAAAAACAGTAAACTAATGTCCAATTCGAAACATTCCGTCAGCTTTTGTCCCTGACGAAATACGTCCACAATCACTGCACTAAATATGAACATGGTAGAAGGTACACTTGAATGATTGCCGATCCAGTGTGCTAGTCTTTGTGTTGAGAGTGACAACCCGAACTAGGCCATCCTTGCCAGGATGAAGCTGTAGAACCCGACCCATAGGCCATTAAGTAGGTGGAAGGTTCTCATTTCGAATGAGAACTAAATCTTCAATCTGTATGAATGTCGATGAAGTAATTCACTTAGATCAAGGTGGAAGTTCTTTCAAATACTCAGCTGACCAGCGCTTTCAAAAATAATTACGCCTTTGCTGGATCAACTGCCAGCGAGTCAATCGATTTGGAAGAACGTCTGCAAGCGATGGGTCAGAAACTGCATTCAGTGGACCTCCAATGAGAAAATCTCCTGGCGTGAGGGCAGAAATGTCTGTTGGATCATCTGACTGAGCTCTGAGAGGTCGAGAATAAAGCAAGCCTCAATTTGTGTTAAAACAGTTGTCATTTCTTCAAACGTCAATGTAGAGTCTCCAATGACTCGACGAAGATGGAATTTTGTCGACTCAACTGCAGATTCATATAAACCTCCAAAGTGAGGTGCTGGAGGAAGATTGAACTTCCAATGGGTACCATGCGAAGCAAGGTATGTAGCGACCAAAGAAAACTCTGCTGATGCCTCAGAAAACATTTCCTGTAGTTGAAGATCTGCTCCCACAGAATTCGTACATTTGTCACTAGACAACTTTCGACAAAGACCACGACGAGAAATGAAGCGAATATAAACATCTATAAATGCTCCTGCAGTATAATCAGAAAACAACTCGAGATGAACTGAACGGGAGGCACAAGAGACGAAAATACAAATCCAGGCTTTGTGGGAATGGTGACCTCGTCCTTTAAGGTGCGAACATTGATGGGCCCAGCATAGTCTACCCCAATGTTCATGAATACTCGTTCAGGTGGAGTTATGGTGATGGAAGAGAGGTCACTCATTAGCTGTTGCTGAGTATTACCTCTGTTTCTCACGCATGGAATGCACCGATGAATCAATGATCGTACCAAACTGCAACCTTGAAGAATCCAATAAGATTGTCGTAACGTTTCAAGGGTAAGTTGGACACCCCCATGAAGACAGCGAGGGTGATAGTCGCGGATGATAAGAGTTGTGAGAACAGACTCAGGAGGTAGAACTACTGGATGCTTCTCTTTATAAGTGAGAAGAGAGTGCTTTAAGTGACCTCCGACACGAAGAAGTTGACCATCAAAAAACGGAGTAAGCTTTATTAGAGTTCTACTGTTAGAAATCTGCTTTTTGTTTTTTAGAGCGCTGATTTCATTAAGAAAATAGCGATTTTGTTCTTGCTGAATCTAGAATGAAAGAGCTAATAGAAGATCTAATGCAACTAAAGTCCGAGAAAAAAATAAAAGAACGACATTTCAAAGCGTCTCGAAAACGAAGACGTTAAGCAGTGACTCGTGGGAATTTGTCTAAAGATGAATAACGACTCAGCATATCACATGGTTCAATTAACACGAACTGCTACGTTGACAGTAACTCGACGTTCTTCTCTAGTCACTGAGTTTTTCTGGAGCACCAAGCGGAGATGAAGGCCACTCTTTTTGTCTTCTAAGCCACGGAGGACCATTCATCAGAAAGAAAACTGCGAAAGTTCGCAAGCTGACAACCCGCAAGAAGCACAGTCAGCTGGGTTATATGCACCCGGAATATGATGCCAAATTTCTGAAGGAACGATCGCTTCAATTTCCGAGAACCGATTCGCGACGTATGTCATCCACATTGTAGGAACAGCTGAAGTCTAATAAAGTGTTTTTATAGAATCAGATCACAAATGTAGAGCAGCACCAAAATGCAGTTGAGTTTGAAGGTGAGCGACGAGACGAGCTAACAAAACAGAGGAACATAGCTTAAGGTGAGAAAGTGGAACAGTTTGAACAGGAGCGGCTTTTGTCTTTGAAGAAATTAGTCCAATAAAACAATTTCCGTTAGGCGAAATTGTCTTTAAATAAACGACAGCACCGTATGCTTTTTCAGAAGCATCAACAAAGCCATGAAGTTCGAGAGAGTACATCGATGAACGAAATCCTATCCACCGAGGTATCCTGATTGCGGATAAACGAGGAAGATCTTCATAATATTTCATCCAGCAATAATAAGCTCCTTCAGACAAAAGATCATCATAGGATAAATTAAGCTTCCCGAGTTCCTCGATATAGATCTTTGCAACGATGATAAGAGGTGCCAACCATCCTAAAGGATAAAATTATTAGGCTGACTTGCTGACGACCAGGCGCTTTGTGAGGACATCTTTAATAGGCCTTAAAGACACCTGGAAAATAAGACAATCGGTAATGGGTTTCCAAGTTAACCCTAGCATCGAAACCGATGTTTCTGACTGCCATAATAGATCTGGAGATAACGCGTGCAGATTAAAGTATTTATTAATAGATTAATAGATTAAAATAATAGCATTAGCTCATGACTTTTGAATACCATGAATTCAAACTTTTTGAGCGGCAAGCCGCCCGTTCTAAAGAGACCACTTAATTGGTTGTGTAATTCAATAGTATCTTCCAAATCATCCGCTCCTGATAAGACATCATCGACAGAGAACAAGCTGCTGAACGGTGCGAAGAGCTGGAAATGAAATTAAACTATGAAATAAAATAAAATCTAAAAGTCTGAGAGTTATGCGTAAAATCAATTAAAATTACACTTCCGAAATAATCTTTACTTTCTCAGTTCTAATCGATGACAATCTTTGAGGATCTTTCGAACCTGTGTAAAGGTTACGAAATCCATAGACATTTGCCTGTAAAGCTTCTCGAAAAATGGAGAAAGTTCTTCAGGAATCGAAAAAATTCATCCAATTTAATATTTTCTTAGACACAGTAGTTCATTTATGCTTTACCATAAATTAAAAACGTTATGAAAGCATCTTACTCATAACTGTCACAGAACGTTCACATTTAAAATACTGTTTGAGTCACAATGCACTGACGCTGCACACTGCACATAAAAATTCAGCTACAGTTTTATCATTACATATTAAGGTAGTTATCTTTCTATAAATCAGACCTCTGAAAAAAACACTTTTCCTATGATTTTAAGACTCAATATATTATTGCCGATGACGTCATTCAAATAATCATGTTTCTCTAAATGAGACGTCTTAAGTATTACAGAAAACATTTATTTTTATTATTATTTTTGCGCTTTAGTTTGCTCTTGCTATCGCTAATTACACATTTTTTCAAATGTTAAATATTCTTAAATATAAATAATACTTTAAAGTTATGTACCTCGTAAAAATCCTAAAACGGAAATAATCTCATTTTTGTTATATAAATTTATCTAATTAAATTTGCGCTTTTACTTTGTGGCTGTTATTGTTTAAATCATCATAATTAGAATTTGAACGTGAAACTAGAACTCATTTACATTCAAATGCAAAAGACGTTAAATTGTGATATTAATTTTAACTAATTGACAAACACATAAACTCAAAATAACAAAAACAAAGATTAACGTTAACCGACCATTCTGATCTTCTCTAATGATTATACAGATTCCTCGAAATTTTACTTGTAATACCTGGCAGAATAATGCGTGTTATTCTGAAAATGGATTCTTCTTTTGATCTCTCTAGTAGCTTATTGGAAAAGCACGCGATCGGCAATCGGAAGTTCGGTGGCTCGATTCCCAGCGCAGAGAAAGAAGATGTGTTTTCAGAAAACATTTAATTACAAAAAATCAGTTAGAGCTGATTCCTTGAAAAAGTACATTATTAAATTCATAGTATATAATTATAGAGATATAAATGGTTATTTTTTTAAGCTATTAAAATCTCCTATTAGTGGGACAAGAATTTTGGGGCATATAGCATACGGAATTTAGTTTTCTCTCTTTTTTAATAAAATGAATATCAAAATTTTAACATTTTGCTTAAAATCATAATTTAAGATATTATTAAATTAAATTTACTAATATAAAAAATATTGTTTATAAGATTCACGCTTACCATTCAATTCTTTATTCATTCAACAAAATTTGTTCAAACTACTTGATTGCAACCTCCAATTCTAACCTGACATTTTTCCAACTGCTTAGGTAAGTAAGTATAATTATTAATAATATTGATAATATCCATTTACTGTAAGATTCAAACTTTTGGTTGTAAATTAACTTTTCTGTTGAAAACGGATATTTTCTAGCTAAAAATATAACTTTTTTGAAGAAAACTTGACTTCTTTTAACAATTTTTTTTTTAATTTACTATTCCATTGTTAATAACAAATTCATCTTGAGCTAAATTAATAAATAAATTTTTAAAAGTGATCCAACATTTTACATTATTTTTTGGTTAAAAATTGTATTCTTTTGTTAAAAATTTAATATTTTTCTTTAAAGAATCAATCTTTTCTTCAAAATTGAATAGTTTGGTAAAAAATCATGACATTCAGTGAAAAATCAAATTCGTTTTCGAGTATCCGTATAATAAATTGGAAGTCAAACTGCTTTTAATTTTTTGATGAAAATTTAACTATTTCAGTTAAAAATTTCCATAATCGTGTAGAAGTTGTATTACTTTATACAAAATTCATTATTTTTCTGAAAAATTCCAATGGGTTTTTTTTTAATTCTTTTTCTCTTTTTGAATGAAAAATATTTTTTAGTTGAAAATTCATCTCTCCTGGCAGAAAATTTATCTTTTTTGGATACAAGTCGAACTTTTTAGGTTAAAATTCTTTTTTTTTAATAAATTTTCGGAATTCATCTTTTTTGGTGAAAAATTTGTCTTTTTGATTTTGAAATTTACCAACTTGTTCGAAAATTAAAGTATTAGGTTACCCAAAAAAGGTTCATTATTATTTTTAAAAATTGTTGATATTTTAACCAAAAAAGATTTTGATTACAAATCGAAGGCAGTTGAATTAATTAAAAAAACAACGAATTTTTTATAAAATTATTAATCCCTAAACCTAAACAAATTACTTTTTAAACAAACAGTTTTATATTTGCTCAAGAAGATGAAATTTATGATCAGAAAGATGAATTTTTGAACCAAAAAATGTAATTTTTAAAAAAATAATAAAAACATTATTTAGAATAGTATATTATGCACCAAGGGAGAGAAAAGGGACTTTTTCGACGAGTACTGAAAATATACACATGTCGAAAAAGTTCCTTACCCCCTTGACTCATACGGTATTTTGATAACAAATTGATTATTTCAGACATTTCTAAAAAAATTTGGAAATTCATGGCACTTTCCCAAAATTAAAGGTATAACATTTTTTTTATAACTGGAAATTTCTGCAATTTTTTGGTAATTTATGGTAATATTACTGAAAATTTATGGTAACTTACCATAAATTTGCCAAATTTAAATTAAAACATTTCTAAATTTTTTGAAATTTATAGCAATTTTCTGTCATTTATATCAATTTTACAGTTATATATGGTAAATTCTCATAAATTACCAAAAATTTCTTTTAAAACATTCTTTATAAATTTTCAACAAATTTAATAAATATTTTGGTAATTAATTGTAATATTACGGGTAAGTTATAGGGAATAAAAATACATTTCCCAAAACTCAATTTAAAAATCTCTAAATATTTCCCTAAAATTTTGAGAAGTTTCTGGACATTTTTGCTGATTATCTTAAAAATGCGTGCTCATGGATGTGAGCTTCATAGGCCTTGAAAAGGGCTGAAATAATACAAGTGTATTTATAAGAACTTTATAAATACTAAAAGATTTTTTATTTTATTATTTATTTTAAATGAATCTGTTATATCATCAGCGGATGGTACTTTGCCGACAGTAGATAACCCTCTGCCACCGTGAAGGCAGATAATCCAGAATATCAGATTAGATAAAAAATAATTTTTTAAAATTTCAAATGAATTCTTTTCATAAAAAATAGATCTTATCCGTTCGCTACACTGGGAATCGAACTACAGAACTTCTGATATCCGGTCAGGTGCTCTTCCATTAACCTCCAAGCGGGCGCATGGGAGGTAGACTACCGCCCAACTTTCTTAAGACTGTTCATTTTTTATCTATTTTGTAACTTTTTCAAATTGTAAAATAAGTGACAAAGGAAGGCGCGCCCGAATGAAGGTTAAGCTATTAGACAGATCGAAATAAGAACTTTTATTCGAGAAAAAACGCTAATTTTTATCAAAATGTTAGTAGATAATGATGATAATGGTATTTATTTAAAATAATTACTTGCACCAGTAACATTTTGTTGGGAATAAGCATTATTTTCTTGAATAAAACTTTTTATTTCGATCTCTCTAATTGTTTAATGGAAAAGCACCTGATCGGATATCGTTTTTTTAAGAAAAAATTCAATTTAATTATATATGCTGGAGTCTAAAAGATACTGAACGCTATTTATTATTGTTTTAGTATCATACATACTTTTCACGTTTTCACAGTAATGGTCGGTTTACCTTACAATAGATTTAATACGGTCGTATTTTTAAAATTGAGTTTTCAGGCAATTCTCAGCTTATCCTTTTTACAGTTTTGGCACAAAAGTGGTTTATGATGACCCGCTATATTGGAGTTCTTTATTGACAACAAAAATCTACTATTTCTTCTTACAAAATTAAGTTAACATTGCGGCCGTAACTCTTACGGAGATTTCCTGATAATCCTCGCCCGCGTCATTACCAACAGTATTCTTCTCTTCGCAAATCGCAGTCTCCTGCCGAGTCTGAACCCGAGCCACCGATACGTGGCAGGTCCAGGTCTTCTCATGCTAGGCTTCCTCCTGCCAGATAGTATGCTCCTGCCAGTATTCCTTCTGGCACTACTTATCCTGTCAGTATTCCTCCTGCCAGTACCCCTGCTGCAAGTAGTCATCCTGTCAGTATTCCTACGACCAGCACTCCTGCTTATCAAGTACATAGATATGGACTTGGACGATTTGGGCTTATTCGTCTTGTACCCTACACCAATAAATACCGGCAATTCGAGTTTCAAAAATACACTTTTGATTCTGATTTAATACCCAAACCAAAATCCCACTAACCGACACAACCCAATCTCAACACTCCAATCCACAAAACGCAATCCCACAAAACCCTAACTCCACACCTCAAACACTAAACCAGAAACCCTAAACCCCAAAACCCACATACCCCTAAACCCACATATCCATAAACCCACATAACCCTAAACCCACATATCCTTAAATTCACATGCCCCTCAACCCACATACCCACAAAACCCCTACCCCATAAACACAAAACCTACACCTATGAACTTGCATATCCCAAATCTATGAATTCCAAGCCCTAAGCCCCAAAAACTAACCCCCGAACCCTACACGTCAAATCCTGAAACACAAAACCTATAAACCCCAAAACCGATCAATACCAAACTACATAAAGCCCATAACCCTAACCACATATCCCATAAACACCAAAGCTACACCTATGAACTCACATATCCCAAAATCTAATCCCACCAACCCCTATCCCATGAATACAAACCCCTACACCTATATAGTCGCACATCCTACTCCCTTGAATCTCAAACCCTACACTACCATACCCACATATTCAAAGCCCACAAACTCCCAATCCCTAAAACCGCAACCTCCGAAGCTTAAACCTACTAACTCCCAAACCTCAGTCCCTTAATCCGAAACCCTAATCCAACGGACATACATATTCCAAATAAACGAACTCAATCTCTAACACTACCAACTCCAATCCTATGAACACGAAACCCTCAAACCCCAAACCAATGAATTCTCATTTTTTAACCGACCCACCTCTTTTCAATAAACACAATGCACTAAACGACCAACATTAAGCTTCCAAACCCAAACTCCAGATTCCGCTGTCTACACATCCCAAACCCACAAACCATAAACCCTAATTTCACATCCCTCAAACCATATTCATACAAGATTTTGGGGTTTATGGGTTTTGGGGTTTATAGGCTTTGGGGTTCAGTATTTTAGGTTAAGTGTTTTCAGTTTAAGGTCTGGGGTTTGGGTTTTGGGATTTAGGGTTCAGGGTTTAGGGTTTGGATTTATGGATTTCGGATATGTGAGTTAAGAGGGCTAGGTTTGCTGTTTATGGTAAAGGGATTTTGGGGGTATGTGGGTTTAGGTGTATGTGGGTTAATGAGTTTTGGGGTTTAAGGGTTTTAAGGGTTAACGGGTTTTGGGATTTATGGGTTTTCGCCTTTATAGGTTTACTGACTTTGGAGTCCAGTCATTTTAGGTTTAAAGCGTTCTTGGATTATGGACAAAGGTGTACTGTTAGAGTGGGTAGTCCTGAGTAATTTAAAAAAAAATCTTTGTAGGGGGTAAACGACATTTTCTAAATTCTCAGATTTAAACAAAATTTACTTCTTTTAGTTTAACAAAAAAAATTACAATTGTAACATGAAAGATAAATTTCTGATAAAATACTTGAATTTTCAACAAAATAAATAAAATTTCGAAAAGTAATTAGATTTACAACCTGAAAACATGATTCCCCAACAAAAAACTGTTTTAGTTGATATTTTGATAAAATAAGATGAAATTTTATTTAAGAAATTAACTTTGCCATAAACAACGAATTTTTAATTAAGAAAGATTTTTCAGTAGTGAAAGAAAGAAAAAGTTAACATCAATTGTTGAATCATGAAGCCAAGATGAAGTTTCTACACAAATATTGAATTATCGACATCAAAATATGAATTTTTAGAGAAAGAAGTTTTCTATGAAAAAGTGAAATATTTAATAAAAGATTTGAGTTTTTAAGATAAACGGATGAAATTTCAACAAAATGTGTAAATTTCTAACCAAATAGTTGCATCTTTATCTAAGAAATGTGCAGTTTTTATTGAAATAGATGAATTTTTAAATTGAAAAGACAAGTTTGCAAAAACGAAATAGTTAAATTACAAAAAAAAAAGATTTTATATTTTGCCCCGAGCAATATAATAATTAAAGACAGTCTTAACCTTTTAATATCTTAAAGCTATAATTTTTCATAAAAGGAATAAAATAATTGAAAATTATAATTAAACAATTACAAGTTTAATCTGCTTTCCAGTTATTGAAAGTTATAGAAATTCCTTGACTCTTGCAAGAGTTTTATAATTCCCTGACTTTTAAATAAACATTAAAATTCCCTACTTTTCAAAACTTGTATTGGCTAGGTTTGTTTTTTAATCGAGAGGTTTCTTTGACGTGACAACTAAAATTCTTCATAAATTTCTGTAAAATTAGTTTCCCAAGAATTGCGAACATTAATTAAGCACCCCCCCCTCCCCATTTTGTATCAAATCGTAACAAAATCTCTCAACCTTTCCCTCCCTATTGAACTGTTATGTAATTTATGTACGTTTCCTTATTAAACTAAAAAAAATATTTATCAAAAGCTAAGAGTCAATACGATATTTTAATTAAATTTTCTTAAACTAAAGGAATTTTTTTATAATAAGTATAAGGTATGAAAAACGTTTATAGTAAAAAATTATTTT
>NC_046666.1:30579057-30582708 GCF_010883055.1 Belonocnema kinseyi
ACAGTAACTGGAGGGTCTTGGAAGAGTCGAGATGGGTCAGAGAGAAACTGTTGATTTTCTCTGACCCATCTCTCCCTCCGCTCTAGACTTCTCTTAGCGCCAAATAGTATCCGTATTCTCTCAACAATATGCTGCCTAATGGTCGGCAGTTTTGACTTGTTAAGTGTGTGATAACGGGTCCGAAGTTCGCCCGCGAACTTTCGAACCTTGGCGGTGAAATTTCTGCCAGATGTGATGTAGTCAATCACACACTGAATGCGGGACGCGTATTGTCTTGCCCAGCCTATCTTTATGGCAAGTTGATGCATTCGTCTTTTGTTCTTATGATCAGCCGTTGGTTTTGTGTTACGGTTCGCATCGGCGAAAGCTCTCGCTGCTAACATTATTACTTAAATTTTTCTTTTTTTTTCAATCTATGCTTGAATGTTCTAGGTCCTTCATATTTAAATTTTCGTACCTAAAATAAAAAAATTGAACAAAAACTCTTTCATCCTAAGAAGCAAAAGTTTCTAATTGTGACAATTACTTTTACGCACTTGTTGAATGATATTTTTGCTTAAAGGCATGCTATCAAATACAAATGCAGTCACGGAATGTGAAATTTAATTTCAGGAAGACAAGCTTTGATGCCCATTAGTCCGTAAGACAAAAAGAATTGATTTAAATTAAGCAACAGAATACATATTACTTACAGTGTTACCTGTAGTTTATTCTCTAAATGGAAAATATGAGGCTATGTTTATCTAAGATCTATCTGCATTTGTCCAAAATTTGTGCGAATTTAAACTGAATTTGTTCAAGACAACTGGGCACTACGGAATTTTGACGCAGAAAATTAAGACTAAATTAAGATTGCACTTGGCCAGCTTGACACGCAAAAGAGGACGAATTGTCCCTTAAAGGCTGGAAAGATGAGAGAATGCAAGCATTTTAACACCTAATCTGGTTTAAAAAAATAATATATTTTTATATCATGATAGCAATTGGTTGAATCGGTATACACCTATGTCCCTTCTACAATGTATTTTTTTATCAGTTGAATTAACACAACTTGGTCTCTTTTGTTGTCGGGACAGATCTCCCAACGATATTTTTACACGGGGCAAAATCCTAATACTCGGCAAGTCCTTCCTCTATAATCTGTCACGAAAAATAGAGTTCTGCGCGAGGTTGGAGACAGCTTTTCAGTCCTTGGTTTTCCTCGAAAACGCTCGAAAATTGCGAATTCGGAAATAAGTAGGGTTCTGCGAGCATTAGAGACACTTTAGCGAGTACTTGTGAAACACGGAACATTTGTTTAAAATCTCGCTACATGCTCGCTCACTATTCTAAAATCATCGAGGAAACTCGGTTTGACAGAGCCCGGAGAGAGTTTCAGGGTATCGCGAAAACCTCTTTAACTCTCGCGGAAGTCTACTTATTTCCGAACTCGCAATTTTCGAGCGTTTTCAAGGAAAAACGAGGACTGAAAAGCTTTCTCCAACCTCGCGCAGAACTCTACTTTTCGTGACAGAGCATGCAAGGAGGATTGCCGAGTATTAGGATTTTGCCCCGGGTATGCATGCACTTGTGATACATTTGATGGATCCATGAACCTTCTAGAATATCCTCCTTCTCTTTCTTCCAAAGCCGGATGTTATACTCGTGAATTTCTACAACTTCACTAAGACTTTTAATTTCACCTTCTTCTTCCAGGTGCTGATCGAGGGGAATTCTACGGACCTCTACAAAAAGAGAATCTGTCGGCTTCATTTTCTCTTAAAACTGCCTGCCCCTCATCAATTCTGCTCTCGTATAATTTGCAAAAAATTTAAATTAATAGCAAAGCTACATGTGATGAACATGCATGCTACTGCTGTTATGTAATACCTCTTAAACCAGTTGTTTACAGCGACAAGTTATAAATCAGGATGGGAATAAAAAGCTACAAGAATAAGAAAAATGTCAAATGTATTTTTTTATCATAGGGGTTGCATCTGAAAAATTGCGCTGTGGTTTATACAAGAAGCTTGAATAAGCCTTTCGTTTTGATGTACTCAGTTTTATTATTAGTGCATATTTAATAAACTTTATCAGCACTTTATGTCAGGGGTAGTTTCTTTATTTCAAGGGATAGTTTTTGAAATTTGATTCCGGAGGCATTGGATAGCCTAAAATGAGCCCTCAATTCTGGTGTTCTCAATTTTCGGATTAGTACATATTTAATATTTAGGGTATTTCATTTATGATAGGGGTTGTTTTTTAAAAATTTCGCCGTTGATCATACGCGAGCCTTTAATAAGCCTTCGTTTGTAAGATAATCAGTTTTATGATTAGTTCATATTTCGTGCACTTTATCAGCAATTTTAATTAAAGTTTAGTTTTTTAATGTCAAGGCATACTTTTGGAAAACTAATTTTGAAGGCATTGAAGAGTCTGTAATGATCCCTCAGTTCTGGCGTAGACAATTTTCAGATAAGTGCATACTTAATTTTTGGGGTAGTTCATTTATGATAGGAGTTGCTTTTTGAAAAATGCGCCGTAGGTCATACAAGAGCCTTTAACGAGGCTTTAACTCTGATATAGTCAGTGTTTTTTATTAATGCATATTTAGTGCACTTTATGAGCATTTTTACGTAAGGGGTAGTTTGTCAATATCAAGAAATTGTTTTGTAAAATTAACTTTGAAAGCGTTGGAGAGCCTAAAATGAGCCTTTAAATCTGATATACTCAGTTTCATGATTAGTTCATATTTAGTGAACTTTATAAGCACTTCTAAGTAAGGGGTAGTTTTTTAATACCAAAGGTTGGTTTTCTAATATTGACTTTAGGGGCTTTGGAGAGCCTAAAATAGCCTTCAAATCTGGTGCACTCAATTTCAAGATAAGCGCATATTTAACGTTTAGGGTGTTTTATTTATGATAGGGTTTGTTTTTGGAAAACCTCGCCGTTCGTCATACACGAGTCTTTAACGATGCTTTAACTCTGATATACTCAGTTTTTTTATTAGTGCATATTTAGTGCACTTTATCCGCACATCTAAGTAAGGGGTAGTCTTACTTCTACGTGGGCACTTATAAGCAAGGGGTAATCTTAGTTCTAAGTAAGGGGTAGTCTTCGCTGACGTAAATTAAATTTATTATGAAATAGTTGAATTTCAAGTAGAATAATTAAATTTTCAACAGAATGTTCAGTGAATTGATTCAAAATGCAATTAGTAACTTAAGTTTGAATAGCTACAAATATTCAGGCATATGAAAGCATTGTGACATCCAATCGTTTTTACCAGGGTAACAGATTTTTATATAAGCCAGTAACTAAATAAGCAAAAGGATTTATTTTCTACCTAGAAAGAGAAATTTACAACAAAATACCTGAGTTTTTATCAAAATTTGTGAATTCTGTAATAGCCTTATCCATTACGTCATATATTGTCACAAAAGTGTAACCTCCCTGCCCCCGTCCTTGTTAAGAATTTTTTTAAATGACCAATGTAAAGCCTTTTTGTGCCCATCTGAAACAAATATTGATATTGATCTAAATATCTAAATATGATTTATTTTTATTAAAACTGCACATTTCTATGGTTTCAAATTAATTTAGGGCGATAATACGCCTTTTTAACACACGTGTCCTTTCCCAAGAAACATTTATAGTAGTATTCTGCCAAGA
>NC_046666.1:30582808-30588529 GCF_010883055.1 Belonocnema kinseyi
GCTTTTGACCGCTCAATTAAATTGAATTCTTTAAGTTTTAGTTATGAGAAATAATTTAAAACGCGGCACAAACGTATTTTCAACAAAATAATTTTCTCTTAAGCCAATAAAATGAGTTTTAATTCTAATAATTCAACCTTAATTCAAGCCGTCAAATTTTGAACCAAAAATATGAATTCTCAGTAAGAAATGAAATACTTAAATTTTAAACAGTAAATAGACAAACGGTCAAAATATCTGTTATGCATTCCCCTATAAGTTTACACGTACATTTTAAACCAACTCGAAAAAGTAGATGTGTAGAAGTACGTACAAAAGGACGTGCTTTTGTACGTCCTTTGGTGCGTCCTTTGGAACATTTTTAACACATTTAAATGCTTTAAAATCGAATTTTAATTCGAAAATACAATTTACAATTTCTCACGTTTCCTTCAATTAATCCTAAATTATCCGGATTAATAACAGAAAAATTTACAAAATAATTACCATTTTTATTTTCGGGCAGGAAGTTTTCTTGCAGAAATATAATGTCACTTGGAACTGACAAATTTGGACATGCAATGAGAACTTTTTTTTTAAATTTGGAGGTTGCGTTTTCCAAATTTCAGATACGGAAATTACTTTAAGTAGTGTTAAGAGTAAAAGCAGTATTTTAAAGATACACCATTACTCAATAATAATAATAATAATAATAATAATAAATTGAGTTACATTGTTCGTTGCGAATTCATATTTCTTTAATAAAAAATTCAAACAATCGAAATAATACATTTCTTTTTAAAACAAGTAGAAATCTAAAATTTAAAGAATATGAAAAATTATGATATTGCTTCACAAATTAAAAAGTGCACTTCTTTCAAAGTATTATTAATTTTTCATTAAACTCAGGAAAACCTAGAAGACATATAAACTAATTTTTATTAATTGACAATAATTCAAATAAACTTAAATAAAAGTCTTTTTCGTTGAAGTTAGTTTATCAAATACAAAGAGAATATTTAAATATAAAATTTAATCTTCGAAAGGCGAACTTAGGGGCCTACGAATCTATGTGGTAACAATTTCTAGGCAAATCAAGCAATAGAATACACATTACTGATATTGTTAACCATACTGTTTTGTAATTGTAAAAGATGAGGATCGTTTATACTTCAATTTTATATTTTGTGATTAATTATATTGGTAAGTATAGTAATACAATAGAGATTTTTGAAAAACATTTTTAGCTCTTGACAGAACGTCTTTTTAGTATTTTTAAACGTATTTTTGGACGTTTTATACTTGAACATATGGAACAATTCCAACTGCGTGAGTTGAAATTTAGACATGCACAAATGATACAAATGGTACCATTATATAAACCAGAAACTTTACGGGTCTACGTAGCTTAAGCTTAAGAAAAAATATCTAACACTTATATAAAATAAATACATTTGTGATAAAATAATTAAATTTACAAGAAAATAGTTGAGTTTTAACAAAGTAGTCAAACCTTTAATAAAGTAGTTGCTTCTTCAACTGAAAAAATAAACCCTCAATGAGAAAATACAAAATTAAATTTGACACCAGAACATTCAAATTTTGAACTAAACGACGCAAAATACGAAAAAATATCTGAAAGAAATTATAGCTTTTAAAAAATCCTACAAAATTTCTTTTAACGATTTTTCAATAGAAATTGTCATTTTCTTTTTATTTGTCGAAAGTAATCTGCAAAAAATAAAAAATTTCCACATTACGCGAAAGGACTCCAGATTATTAAAAAATATAAAAGAAGACTTGCAGGATATTTTGTTTTATCCTTAAAAAATAATATGAAAACAAAAAAGAACATCCTAATTTTTAAATAAAAGAGATCTTTTTGATAAAGTTCATTCAAACACTACAAATAGAAAGAAAAACTCCATTATTGAACGCGTTCGAAATATCTATATAAATTCAATATCCAATAACAACAAAAAACATCCAATAACAATAAAATCATGGACCTTCTAACTGACGATACATACAAAAAACTTGAAAAGGACCCCACAAAAAGACCATTCAACCCCAAGACATCATAGTGAGTTTCGACACAGTATCTCTTTTTACGAAAGTACCAATCTCGGATACAATTGATATGATTAAATCTTTCACAAACATTTCTTCCGAGTTTGTACCTTTGATAAAACAATGTCTCAATGATAATTACTTATCATTCAATAACCAATTCTACGAACAAACCTCAGGGGTAGCAATAGGATCCCCAATCTCACCTGGAATAGCCAATGTCTATGGAAAATCCAAAAACTAAAATCTTCAACCAAGCCAAACTTAAGCCAGAATTCTGGTTTCGTTACGTTGATGACACATTTGTCGTCTGGCGACATGGACGAGATGAAGTAAATAAGTTTTTCAATTTTATCAATCAATTACATCCTAATATCCAGTTCACCATGGAAATAGAACAAAGCGGAAAATTGCCTTTCTTGGACGTATTAGTTTACAAAAAATCTGATAACACATTAGGACATGAGGTTTACAGAAAACCCACGCATACAAACAGATACCTACATGCCTCCTCACACCATCGCCCATCTCAAAAACAATTGGTGATCAACTCCCTTGTATACAGAGCTGTCTCCAAAACAGACAAGGATAACTTACAAAAGGAATTACAAAACAATAAATAAATCCTAATACAGAACGAATACACAAACAAACAAATTTATAAAGCAATAAGAATACACACTCAAAAAAGCAAGTCAACACAACCTACGAAAGAAAGAGAGAGAGAGAGAAATGACCACAGCCCTACCCTACATCCAAGATGTCACAGAACAAATAGGAAGAATTCTCAACAAACACAACATCCAAACCATATTCAAACCACCTGCGAAAATAGAATAACTACTAAATAACCCTAAAGATAAAAAGGCACCCCTTAAAGATCCAGGAGTATGTAAAATCCCTTGTTCTTGTGACAAAGTCTATATTGGAGAAATCGGAAGAGCGGTGTGCCAACGTATGAAGGAACATTAAAGTAAAGTCAGGCTAAAACATTTCACGCAAACAGCACTAGCTGAACATCATATCGAAACAGGACATAAGATTTTAATTGATGAAACAACAGTCATTGCAAAAACACACAACAAATTTCGAAGAAAACACAGAGAAGCAATCGAAATTTTAAAACACCCTAATAACGTCAATAGGGACAATGGATATAATACTAATCCGATTTGGCTTTCGTTCTCCCGGATTTTTTAAAAAAGACTAGATTGGCCAATCAAGTTTGACCAGTCCCCACGGTAGGGCGCTCTGGGCAATCACAGGAATCGCAGAAAGTATACCTAAGAACATCATGACCTGATACCTCAGTTTCAGGTTAACCCTGAAGATGTGAACTGCAATGTTCACGAAACCTCGGCAAAGAGTTCGTAGTTTTTTACACGACTGAAACCCGAAATATCTCTTTTTATCAAAGTGAATCATCGTGAAAGCATAAAATCTATAATCAGGTATTTTATTATTTTATTTGAATAAATATTGTTGAAAGACCAAAAAGTGATTTCCTGACTCAAAGAAATCACTTCTTTTGTGATATTCTTTTTTTAATGCAAACAAATATTTCTTCATAATGAATGTGAAAATTATTAATTTAACGAAATGATGTCCTGAGAACAAAGAGCCTAGTATTTTTAAATCCAGTTTCACAGCCTCAAAAGTATTTCAGCATTTTAATTAAATGGGTTCTTTGAATTAATAATCACCTTTTTTTACTGAGTGACTAGTCCATATTTGGATTAAGTAATGTTCATGTAAAAGAAATGGGCATTCTAAATAAATATTTTCCTCTGCATTTTTTATTTTCAAATATCAATATTTCATGTATTTTTTTGACGATTTGTCTTTTGGTGTCATTCCAAGAGTCACTCCGGCGCCAAATCTTATGAATCTGAGACTCATTCAAAAAGTCTCTTCAATTATTTTTAATAAATGCGTTCAATCATTCATTCAATTCTGTTTGCTCAACAATCAATCTGGTATCCCTCATGAACAGCCTCAGTTAGAGTTAATGAATATCTAGTAGACATCTGCAGTAAAATACAACTAAACTTGAAGATAACATTTGTAAACCAGCATTCTGAACCGCTAAACCTAATTTTTAAAATTTACAGATTCTAAACTTTTAGTTACCGTGAGAGTGATATCTGTCTGTTGAAACAACGATATCTTTATCAGAAATAAAATACCTTTTTGTCACCTGATTAACTATATTGTACGTAATAGAATTATGTTCAGGTCTCACTACCGTACATTATATTTTGTATAAATGATAATTGGTCCTGCTCTACCCATAGTATTCTTACCCTTGCTTATACTCCTACCTCACTCTCCATATAGCTTCCCATCTTTTTGGGTAGAATATCAAGATTTGCTTACTCATAAACTTGTTTGATTCTCTCATTCTTTGCAAGTCTTCGATTGACGCGGCCCAAACAACCTTGTCACCCGCAAAATCTAACCCACGTACCCTCACTGTCCCGACACATTTTATGTCCTTTCCTTTTTATATTCTCACGATAATCGCTTTTTGCATTCATCCAGAATTTTTTCAATTTCAGTCAATAAACTTATCAATTCACATTATCTCTGAAGAATGTAGTCACTATCATCTTCAAGCTTTTTAGCGTAAACGCTACCTATACCAGCAGCCTTACCACTCCTGAAATTCCTAATTATATCCCTAACTTTTGAAGCACGGACTCCCTTAAATAGGTTTTGTAACGTATCGAGTTCTATATTGCAGCTGTGGTACCCTACAGTTTAACCTCTTAATTATTTCTTAAAAGAGTTTCTCAAAGGGACTATTATCTCCTCTGTGCCAAATAGCATTTCACGCTAGCTATTTCTCATACTTACTTACTCTGTACTTCCACCTTCCTTCATATTACGTTACGTGAATTAATGAAATAGTTTCTTGAACCCTTCAAAATCCTTTTGCATTTTCACCTTCTCTCCTGTTCTGATTTTATCTTCAACTTCCTTTACGAGCAGTTGTACTTTTTTCTGTTTGTAATAACTTTCAAATATATGTCTCTTTTCATCACTTAGGCCTGTGATTCTTAACTTTCTGTTATACGCTTGTGTCTGTTTTTAGGTGGCTTCTTGGATTTTACTATTCCACCATGAATCACTAAATATTCTTTTATTACGCACTCCTAATAATGACATCCTGTATGGAATTTCATTCAGAACCCCTCCTGGCACCTGTATATTTTACTAGCTCTTTTTGTTTTCCATCCATAAAGCGAAGTCAATTATTGCTTGTTCTTGAATCCGCAAAATTACCTAACACCCTTTCTTTATCGTGAAGTTCGACGTTAACCGATCCATTTATATCTGCTAGTAAAATGATTCTTTTAGGATAATCGAAAGTACTTATTGCATCATGTAAAGCATCCCAGAAGTGCTCTTCCACTTTGCTCGTTTAACCATCAACTGGGGCGGAGCACGCCATTATAGATATTCTTGTGATTGCTACTTTTATTCTAACCCACACCAATTTAGGCAATATAAATCCTTAATCCCTGAAATGCACTCTCTCTCTTCCTTTCATAATCAAACCGACCCCTTGACACGGTGAGCTGGAAGCCACTTTTAGCTGGTCGGCCATGCCGAAAAAAACGGACTAGGTAGATTTGTTTGGAAGGCTTTCAAGAATCGAAAAAACCTTGC
>NC_046666.1:30588629-30595599 GCF_010883055.1 Belonocnema kinseyi
TAACTGAGATATACGTATATGCAAATGAAATCTTCTATTTAACGAGTTAACTGTTAAACCACGTTTCCATATTGAATATAACAGAGGAAAGAAAATCGAAAGTCCAAAGTGGATGTATGCCATGAAGCTCATGTACGGATAAAATATTTAGCTTAGGGACGATCAGACAAAAAAGATCTAGAGTAAACAAAATAGTTTTCTTTGCATTTTTAACCTCGAAAATACACTTGACAAAGTCCAGGAATTGGCTTTATTCCACAAAGAGCGTGTGGATATCGGGAAAATGAGCAGAAAATATAACTGAAGAAATGATTTTCTTTGAAAAAGCCCTGACTTTCTCCATTTCAACAATATTTATTTAACTGAAGTTATCAAATTCTTAGTGAAAAAAAGTAAACAAAAGCCTCGATTTTTTTAAATTGGGTTATTGGCTTATCTGTAAAGAATCCTGATTTACAACTATTGTCTTAAAAAACGTTTCTATATAACGACGGGGCCCTACTGGGCAGTCCTTAACTTCTTCCGGGGTCAATTTCGTGATCACGCCACTACCTATATTTATTTTCATCCTGGGCCTACCTAGACATTTACCATATATTCCTTTCAGAAAACCACTAGTCTCCATTATTGCAAAAACGTCACCACTAGATGTCGTCAATACTATTTGTTCTGCTAGCGGTAGCCTCATTTGAACGTGATTTTTTTTTAAACATAGAAGTTGTGAATGAAAAGTGTATCTCCGAAATTCGAATTGTCGGTTCTGATTGGTTTGGGGAATGAGCCGAATAAGTCCAAGTTGTCCAAGCCCATATCCAAGTAAGTCATAATAAGGAGTACTGGCAGAATAAGACCTGACAGAAGGAGACCTTGCAAGAGGAAACCTGGTAGGTGGAGACCTGGACCTTTCACGTACCAAAAGTTCGGGGTCTGGAGAAGAGGTACGAGGAGAACCAGGAGAAGAAAGTCGGTAACGATCCGGGCGAGAAGTACCAGGCAAATTGGCATTAGGGTTGATGCCGGACAGTGAACTCAATTCTGCAATAAGAAATAGGGATTAATTTATTTGCAAAGAACACACGAGCATTATGACTCTTTAAACTGTGTCTGATACTACATTTTTAAGATACGTTTTCAAGGAATTTTACAGCTTTACATACATTTCATGGATTGTTCAAACAATATGTAGTACTTCTTTTTCGAGGAGAGAGACGAACTTCGAACATATTGCTTATGTTGAAGATACATACACTCACTAATAAAAAAAGTTGTGTTAGTTTAAGGGGCGTGGGGATTGTCAGCAAAAAGTTCTACGTCTTTCTTAAATTGCCCCCTATAAAAACTGGAAGAACAACCGTATTGAATATATTCTTATATTTATTATTCCTTTTTGAATATTATTCATTGTCATTAGCAATACGTGAATATTAACACCTTCCTCGCAGAGTCACAAATAACCTCTTCAAGATTCGTTCAAAAAACCACGTCACATATACATTTTTCTTCTAATTTTGTACAAATAGAGATAGACTTTTGATAAAAGTAATAACTACGACAGAATGCGATTTAAATAGGACGAATTATTATTTGCGAAAAACTGAAAAATATATACCTACCAATGCAATTGAATGCCAAGTAGAAGACCAACTTATAACCGACACTCATTTTTCCCAATCAAAGGATAAAAGTGTCGTTAAAAATGTAAGTAATATGTATTCTGTTGGTTCATTTGACTATAAAACTTGTTATCTCATGTATTTATTTGTCCTCAATCTTTTCTTTGCGTGATTATATTTCAGATTAAAAGATTTTAATTTAAATATTCCAAGTTTCTTTTAAACGATCTGTAGAAACGAAATATACGATTTTTTTTATCAGAAATTTACGTGATTTACAGCCTTTTATAAGAAAGCCTTAGACGCCTTTATGCTCATTTTTATTCCTGAGTTAACCTGAATTTGAGATACGGCGTCTATTTTCACGATTTTTATGATTTACAGTAGCGCTTAAATGTATTTTTTTGCCTTTTTTGATGACTAATTAAATTCTTTTAATTTTAATAATCTCATAGATAAAAAAAATTCTCTTGAAAGGGTTGATTGTACTTGAAATTCTGTATAGAATTAGCACAAGATGAACCCAAATTGCTTATTGTTTAAGTATATATTGCAAAAATAATTTAGATTTTAATGTTTCCTTAAATGTCCATTTACTCCCGAAATAATTAGGATTTTTCAATGTTCCTAGGCTCATTTTATAGCTATTTTTCACAGTATCACAACAACTTATTAATATATAGTTCATAAACATTTTCTTATCAAATTGTTACATTTATTCTACATAGAGGGACTGCAAGTATTGACCAATTCCATTATTTGAAGCAAGTACTTAATGGGAATGCAGCTCGTGTAATTCAGACATTAGGAGTTTCAGGTATAAAATATGATATTGCATTGGAATCGTTTAAGAACCGATAGGAAGATTTGCATGCACTTATACATAATCATGTTTGTGTAGGGAATCAGGCGAAAATCTGAAACTTTAAACATGAGGCAAGAAGGTGAATAAGTTTACGTCATTGATAAGTAATCATAAAAAATAGACAATATTGATATCCAACTTGAATTCTTACATCCCCCTTTCTTAACGGAAGTTTGGCGTTCACTTTAAACAATGAATAATACAAACAACGAAATACCTTTGAAATTGAATGAAACTTCAATTGATTAAATTCATGGACCCGTCAAAGGTAAATGTAAGATTTTAGGCGCTGAATGGAGACTGGGTGTTCGGAATGCTAGAAGGGTAATGCTAGGGTAAGAAAATTACGATAAAATATGCACGTAGAAAAGCTAGATTTTTTATGTGTACCTAAGGCACAGAAAAAGGTATCCTAGTTTAGAAAAACAAAAGAAAATGGGGTATTGCCAGGCGGACTTAAATTATTGCCGGATGACGATAGTGAATCACATGGACGTTAAGGGGTAGGTTGGACTATAAATGAAAGAAGAGAGCATCTCGGGGATTAAGGATTTATATCTCCTAGATTAGTGTGGGTTAGAATGAAAGTATCATTCAGAAGATTATTTATAATAGCGTGCTATGGTTCAGTTTATGGTGAACCGATTAAAGTGCGTACCTAACAACTTTAGATTTCCATTGTGAACCAAATCACGATTTACGCGCACCCTGTTGCCCGTATCGAGAAAAAAATTTCACCATTCGATTCCCCGCCAAATGAAGAAATTGTGCTAGGTAATTTTTGCGGATCTAAGAACAAGAAACAATGGAAAAATATTAGTTTATGTTTAAAAAAGGGCTTATTCATTAGAAATGATTTAATAAGGCATAAAATGATCCACATGCTCACGTGTTGTAGATGAGATAGTCACAAAATAATTGACTTTTTTGATATGGATTTAAGAAAAACATAGCTAGTAAAAGATAGAAGTGTCATGCGGGGTTCTGAATACGATTCTGATCATTTTTTCTAGTTTTCGAAATAAATGAGGTCGGGTATAGTGTGTAAAGAAAACGAAAAAACTGAACTAAGGGCGAATTAAGATTGAGAATCTAAAGGAAAAATAGTGCAAATATGCTTCAAAATAGGATAAATGAACTTATAGATGATTGAATTTGGAAAGCGCTAATAAATAATAAAGATACTTGTAGATTTCTAGAGTGGTTAATCAAAGGAGAGTTGTCTTAGAACTGAAGTTTGGGCGAACGGAATCAAAGCCTACCTCCTAATCTCAAAACCGCAGGTGCCTCGAGAACCCTCTTTAAAGAGAAACAAATAAAGTTTCAGTTTCATATCATGTTTGTAATTCCTCAGAAGTTAAAATTACTGTTGTCGATTTAAGTTATAATATTCGTGATGTCTACAAAAATATTGTTGAAGTGTACGCATTAAGCGTATAAAAACGAGCCTCAAGCGCGAGAGCGTACCCGCGCGTGCTAGGTGCGTTTAAACTTGGTTAGAAACGCAGCACAAAATGAGGATGTCCCCGAGAAGGAGGGAATTTTTTTTATTTTTGAAACTTCTATATTAATTATTTGAGTTCAAAGAACATGAAAACCGGAAGTTTTTCGAATTTTGTATTTTTTTTTTATTGAAAATATTCCATAAAGTTTTAATCGACCTTTTAAATTCTACTAACGTCTAAGGCTTTTGAATTAAAGAATAAAATTTTAACTGAAAAATCAGTAGGTTGTTTAATTTTTAACAGATTGAGAATCGTCTTTTAAAATCAATTAGTGTTTCATTCATAACACTCGAACTGAAGTTTAGATGGGAATAGGGGATAAGCACTTGCAAAAAAAATTTATTTGTTTTTTTGTTGTAAAATATTTTGAAAATATTGTTGCAAAATTTTAATTCAATTAAAGCAGAACTCTTGAAGTTATAGATTTAAAGCCGACCCTCCGTATAAACGGCAGCTGCGCTTGAAAATATAGGAACGTGCCAGAAGACAATTAAATTTTTGATTAAATTCTTTTATATTGACGTTATAACATAGCATAAATTAATTTCTATTTACAGTGCATTTAGACTTTTTGACATTTCAGGTGAATGAATAGATTTTGTATTGGAAAATTATACAAAATTTCCAATCAAGAAATAAATCGAATATCATTTTTAAGATTATCTATAAATTGTTTAATTTTGAACGGATTCAGAATCATCTTGAGAAATTAATTTTTATTAGATTTCAAATACATAAACTACATATATAAAAAAAAGGAAATAATTTCTAATTACAGTTGATCTGCGTGAACTACTTATCATAAAAATGTTTAATTCCAAGCCCTTATTGTTAAATTACATTATATTTATAATTTGATATAAAAGATTATGATATTTTATGACATTGGATAGCTTTTCCCCAAGAATTTTTTAAGTTTTCGGTCTGGAAACATACCCGGCCATTTCTCGGTTTTTCGTTTCAGCAACAAATGATCATTGGTCAGATAGAATTTAGGGATTTAATTTCTTGATTCGAAATAATATTTCTTTAAAGACATTTTTGATGTTTTCGTTGAAGTGCAGATCTTTTTGTTCCGTGTCCGTGAGCCTCAAGAGTTCGTCTGATTCTCTGAATGCAGAGCGAGAGGATGTAGGCGTAGGTGGAGGGGATCACATTTTAATAATATTTACTGAACCAAAGTAATCATATTCTTAGTGAAAAGATAAACAAAAGTTATACTTTTTACAAAACTAAATTATTATTTTAGTTGTAGAGAATCCTCGTTTGCAACTATTATATTAAATGAGCTATCTATATAACGGCGGTTACCTACAGGACATTCCCTAACTTCGCCTGGGGTCAGGTTCGTAATCTCGCTACTTCCTATGTTTATTTTAACCCGGGGCCTATTTCTACGTTTAACATGTATTCCAGTCAGAAAACCACTAGTCTCCAATATTGCAAAAACGTCACCATTAGATGTTGTCAATACAATTTGTTCCGTGAGTGGGGGTCTCACTTCCACATCATTTTGTTCTAGACATAAGATTGGTGATTCAAAAGTGTATCTTCGGAATTCGAATCGTCGGTACTGATTGCTACGGGGAATCAGCCTAATAAATCCAAGCTGTCCAATTCCATATCCAAGTATCTGATGAGTAGCAGGACTGAAACGAAGAGACCTGGAAGTAGGAGACCTGGATCTCTCACGTAGCGGAATCTCGGGCTCGACAGAAGAGTGACGAGAAAAAGAAAAAGAATGTCGAAAACCATCTGGGCGAGAAGTACGAGGCGGATCGGCATTAGGATTATCGCCAGACTGTAAACTTAAAGCTGCAGGAAGAAATAGAGAATTAATTCTTTTTATGAATTCGTGACGCTTTTTTTGTTCGAATAAGCGGGGTTGGGGAGGGGGCGTTTCGTCAAGCATCACTTGTCATTTTTTTTGAATTTACAAAAAAATAAATGATTAATTTTTACAGAATAATTTTTAAAAATAAAATTATTTTCAGTGATGATGGTCATTCAGCATGTTACATTATGAGTGACAAATATAAATTAGAATGACAATTTTTTAAATGCCTGAGAAAATGAGAAATAAGATTTTTGTGAAATTAATTTGTTCTCTAAAATAAAAATATTGTTCTTATTTCAAAATTGGACTATTTTTGATTTTTTGTAAAAAATTTATGGCTTTAGTTCAAACTTTAACTATAAAATTTTTTGTTGGAAAAAATAGGTTTTTCTTGTAAGTTTAAACAAAATCCATTTAATTTCTTTGATATTTATCGTTTTTGCTAAAAACTGGTTAATATTACGTCTAAAATCAACATTTTAAACTGTTTTAAACGAATTTTATTTTGTTTTAAATTTAAGCACTTGTCTGAATGCTGAACTACTGCGTTAAAAATTAATTTTGTTAGTACATATATAAATATATATGTATATTGTTTAACTAATTGTTTGAAATTTAATCTAATTTGTTAAAAAGTAATTTTATTACTTTACATATTAGTTTAAGATCCATCATGTTGTTTGAACATTAAATTAACTTTCTTTAACAGTAGAGAATGTACCGGGTTTTAGACATTAATTTTTATCTGAATCAATTTATCAAATCTAAATATAATTTAGAGTGCTTATGCTATTTTCTAGACCAGGGTTATTAATTAATTTCTTATTCTTAATTCTTAGCCCATTACTTGTTCAATGATTTAAAAAAATAAATAAAAAAAAAATACTTTGGCCCGGATTTAAATGGGGAACGCCACTATTTATGAAAAAGGCCTTACGCGATTACGCTACTGGTCTAAAGTAGATTGTTTTATTGTTTCTTTATTTCCACAGGATGAAACGGTTTTGCGTTACATATCTATTGGGACATTCGATAGTTTTAAGTGAAACTCATACCAGGTGTATACATATGAAACCGGTATTGCCATTTAGCGGCCAGTAGGCACACTTGTAGGCACTGTCGGAACTTACCATTTGTGCTAATTGGCGTA
>NC_046666.1:30595699-30625203 GCF_010883055.1 Belonocnema kinseyi
CGCATACTTTGAATAAAATATTTGTTATCATTCTCTTGAAATAAATGTGTTTTTTTCTTGAAAAAATACCGGTTTCATATGTATACACCTGGTACATTCATAAGGGCACCACCTGTGCACGTTTAAATTTAATTGTGCATAGCTGAGAGTGTAGCATCTGTGCACGTGCACATTTGGGAGAATACCATATGTCCAAGCATACATTCTATCGTGTGCAGTTGAGAAGGTGCCATATGTGCACTTCTAAAGCTTATCGTTTGCAGTTTAGAGTATATTATCTGAGCACAAGAATTGATGGTGGTCTACCATCTGTTCACCTGCACATATGGGATACATTTGAAGGTTTACGTCGAAATTTAGTGGTGAAGAGTCCTCTAGGATAAATTTGAAATAAATTCGTTCTCACCTCGTACAAATACAGATAGGGCTTTAATAAAAATAGTAATTGTGATAGAATGCGATAGAATTATTATACCTACCAATAGAATTACACACGAAGTATAAGACCAAATTATAAGCGATTCTCATCTTTAAAAATTAGAGGAAAAAGTATTACTAAAAGTGTAAGTAATGTGTCTTCTGTTGGGTGATTTGATTTAAAAAGTCGTTATCGGATGGATTTATTTGCCGTGAATCTTGTCTTTCTGTTATTATATTTTATAACGAAAGCTTATTTTTGGGTTACGTCAAGGTTCTTTTTAATTACCTCATCGACTGTGTCACTAATTTAGCTTACGTTTTTTCCCAATAATAGGTGTTAAGAACTCCCAAAAATGACGTATTACATTTTTTGAAAGCAAACTTCTCGTTTTTTTCATTGGTCTCATTTGTCAATTTTACTTCTATTTTCAAATTTGCATTGAACAGGATATTCAATACCGAATTATATCTTTTTATTTTTATATTATGCCCGATTTATAATCTTGGATAAAAAGACCTGAGATGCTTTTATGTTCATTTTGATTTCTGGTGTACAGTATATTTCTTAAACAACCTCTATTTTTACGATTTTTAGAAGTCATTTCTTCAAATATTGCTTTTATATACAAATATTTTGCAGAATAATCGTATATGGAATGAAATACAGCTTTCTTGTGAACTCGTTTTTTGGAAAAGAACTCATTTTAAATTTAAAGAAGCAAAATCTCTTTAAAATGTACTGCTTATTTTTGTTTTTATTTGTCTTGTTTGTTAAGCTCTATTTTTCAATTTTTTTTATGAAAACTTGGTTCTTTCACAGTTTTATATTGATTGAAATTGATTTATCTTTTATTAAAGTTGCTCAGTTTTTGGTCAAATTAAATTCTGTGTTACCGACAGATCTGATCTTCAATTGTGCATAACCTTATTCCATTCTCATCAGAGAAGGTATTAGATTTGTGTAATATGTGACCCTCTCCTCCAGTATTTGTCAAATTCCCACGTTTCGAGACCCCCAGAATCCGAAAAACAGGTTCTTGCAATAGTGCTGCATTTCGGTCTGTCCGTCTGTCATTGAAAGTTTCTATTTTATTTTGTTAGCACCATAACAATCAAAATATCATTTATGACAACTTAATTTGTTTCTACATTCTGATCAGAGAGGCTATTAGATTTTTGTAAAATTTAACCCCTCTAGCTTTTATTAAATGTCCACGCCTCGAGACCACCTGGATCAGAAAAACGGGGTTTTGGGATTGTCTCTGTATGCCGGTTTGTCTGTCAGTCTCTCTGTCTGTTCGTGGATGGTTTTTTTAGTTTGTTCACAAATAAACACACGAAAATGAATATTTTAAGCCAATTAACGCACGATTTAAAAAAAGTCAAAAGATAAAAATGTTGCTTTTTTAAACTGGCTAGAACTCATCCAAATGAGAAATTTTTTTAGCATTACACCAGCCAATAAGGTGCCATCTCGGTAGGGCAAAATAAAATGGTGCTATCTCGGGTGGTGAAACATATAAGCTTGGACACGAGATTCGGATCCAGCGACCCCAAAAATATATATATATATATATGAATATATAATTGAAAGTTTGCCATGAGGACAAACGGAGGATTTCGCCGGAAGCGGGTGCTAATCTGAAAAACTGCATCCGATACCAATACGACAATCAGGCGAAAGTCTCGTGCACCCTGAGGACACGGAGTGACCCAAGGACGATCGCCTTCTGAATTTGTTCCGCAAGTGTTTTAGCATATTGCTCACACGCAGGGATGCTTGTCAAGCTACTAACCAGTTAAAGCTTGGTACCTCCTTGGCAATGATTTTTTTGTCAGCCGGTCCCGAAAATCCGATAACGAACATGGTTTGCTTCTCGAAGTCAAGAAAAACCATGTCAGGCCTTGAGTGTGCAGCAGAAACAGTTGTCTAGGATATATAGTTCCAGTATATGCGGCACTTCTCATTCTCGACAATTGACTCGATTTCCCTAGGAGCATATAGAGGAGCGTTATTAAGGTTAATGCTCTAAGAGTGGCTGAGATGGCAATAAAACACTCTTAGTCTCGCATTGTGCCTCTGGATGTAGGTTGTTCCCGCATGAGTTAAACAACTGGATAGTATGTGTACTAAATGCTCGGGGTGTGCATGGCACGCCCTGCAGCTATCATCGGGAATGTCTTGGATGAAAATGTGGCGACGGTATGTTAAGGTGGAAATGACACCGCCTTGACATGCCAAAATAAAACCTTCCATGCCAGACTTCAGTCCGGGTGATTTAAGAGAAGCAGAAGTTAGCACACATGACATTGAATGATCCTCCACATTTCAATGGAAGATGCCGTGCATTCTCTTATCGGGTAGCTGTTCACGGAATTTTTTCTCTTGTACTTCCTTAATCCGGGCTTTTAGGACTGAGTACTCGAGATAAATAAGATTTGATGCATTTTGCTCACCCCTAAAACTAAAGTTAAGCCTGAGTGTTTCAGCAGCCTCCTCCGCTACTTGGTACAGAAACGCTCCTTTGTCCACTTCTCCGTGCTTCCTGACCATTTTAAGAAGAGACCTCTTCCATTTGCGACTCTATGTGCCGTACCCAGAAAAATTCTGTTGTGAAGACATTCAAGATTTAATATTCCGCAACCACCTTGCCGGCGTGAGATGTAGAGTCGCCGAACAGAAGACTTATGATGCATGCTTTTGTCCGTGTGCATAACCTTTCGTGTCCCGATATCGAGGGATCTTAGTTCGTTCTTCGTCCATGAAACCACTCCAATAGAATAGAGTGCTACCTGGATGGCAAGCATGTTCGTTGCACATACTTTGTTCCTCGCCGACAGTTCGGAAGACCAAATCTGCTAAACGAAACGTTTGTATCTGCTTCTAAGCGTATCATTTATTGATTTCACATTCTGAATGTATCTCTGTGGCACGTTAAAGTATGTATACATCTCTTCAGCGCGAAGGTGTCGTATAGCGCTTCTATCGACGAGCTCAGGGTCTTCAGGGATGCCACTAGGTTCTTCTCGCTTTAAATAAACCTTGGCACATTGTTTCTAACCCAAATTCCATTCCTACTTCCCTAGTATATCGTTCGACAATCCCTAGAACTAGATGTGCTCTTTGTTTTTAGCATAGATCTTAAGATCGTCCATCTAAAATGCATAAGTGACCTTGTGCTTTCGATCTGCATGTTTGCCGCAAAAATACCCGTCGGAATAACGAAGTGCTAGGGACAGTGGCAGTAATGTAAGGCAAAAGAGGAGTGGGCTCATACTGTCAGCCTGAAAGACACCTCTCTAAAAGGTGACCTTTTTAGTTGACACATGATTTTTTCCAAATGAGATAGTAAATCTGGTTTTCCAAAGCAGCAATAATCTCTCTATGCACCTCACGATTTGCGGATGAACCTTTAAGCTTTCCAAAAGAGAGATGATAAGTCTATGGGAGGTCGAACCGAAATCTTTCCGGTAATCAATCCAGGCCATCGATAGGTCACTCTGGTAGTATGCTTCATCTTTGCAGACACATCTATCGATGAGCAGGTTCTCCCGACATCCTGCTCTGCCTTTCTTTGAGCCACCTTGTTAATACATTTCTTGCCACACAGGTTCAATTGCCCTAACAATCCTATCATTTAGGATAGCTGTGAATATCTTATACTGTGTGTTAAGACAAGTCATTGGCCTGTAATACTTTGGGTCAGCCAAGTTGCCTATTTTCCGCAGGAATATTGTGCGCCCTTCCACCAACTACTTCGGGGTTGTTTCTTGCGACTTTAAATATGAGGTGAGAATACTGGCCAAATGCTGATGAGTTGAAGGAAACTTTATCCATCCTCTTCATCCCTCTTATTACTTTTTAACTCCTCGGTAGTGATGGATGCGCATACTTCATCAGGTGCTATGAGGACATCACGCAGCTCTTTGAAGCTATTTATATTATCTGAGGATTCGCCCAGTCTATGCTGAACTTCGTAGATTTCTCTCCGAAATACTGCGACCTCCTCTGGTTTGGGCGTGATAACGGGTCCAGAGTTCGCGCGCAAACTTTTAAACCTTAGCGCTATAATTCTTGCCGGATGTGAAGTAGTCAATGACACAGTGAATGTGGGATGCGTACTGCCTTGCCCGGCCTATCTTTATGGCGAGTTGATGCATTCGTCTTTTGGTCTTGTTGGTTTTGTTTCACAATTCGCAACAGCCAAAGCTCTCGCTGCATTATACATAAAACAATTGATAGTCCAGAGGTCGGATACTTTGGAAAAATGTCCACGAAGCTCGTCATTCATTTCAGCCAGATCTTTAGGCTTGAGAGAAACCTGGGTGTTGATGTTTCTCCGAGTCATAAAGCATCGCTCTTCCTTTATTGGATGCCAGCCCGCTATTGGTCTTAGTGTCGCCTCTATTTCATTGTTTTCCGCTTGTTCTGAATGTGATAGAGTAGGCATTCTGCTTACAAAGCCCCTTTTTCGAATACTTCATCATGGTTTCGCAGACGTTGATGCCAAAATTGCGATAGCTATGAGTGAAAGAATTGTTTTTACTTGCCTTAGCTCCGTGTTCCCCATAAAATTTTGAAAATGTGTCACAACTATGGTCTGCATTGAATGTCAATAAATTCGAAGAAACCATCGCAACTGATGTGAAGCTAGCAATCATCCTGCTAGAGTGAATTACACCTAATTCTGGGTGTTGTGAAAGCATTATTCGCTCATAATATAGATGAATTAAAAAAAAATCTTTGGAACGGGTAAATTATGCCAAGCTAAACGCGAAATAACGCACGGTACTCCACGATTCAAGGGTTATTCCTTTAAATAACTTTTGAAAAAAGTGGAAATTTTGCTTCTATTACAACTGTGATGTAATTTTATGTTACGCAATTATGCACGAGTTTTTCAAGAGTTTAAGAAAGTAATGGCAGCATGTTTTGGAAGTCATCTGGTTCCAAACTTTGAAACTAGAATTGCAGCTTTTAAAAATTGTCACCGTAAAAAGTCCTCTTCAAATTGAAAAAATAGAGCTTATAAAAAAAACAGAAAATAAAACAAAAAGAATAGTTGAGAGGCATTTTAGATAGCAAAATCAATACAAACACTTGCAGTGTTCGCATTTTTCGGTTAAAGTTATTTCAGACGAACCGCAAAGGGATCAACTTTCATGAAAGTTAAGCCCCTAGCTTCAAAAGTTGATACAGAGGTAGTGGAATTCATTACTAAAGTTCAAAGAATTAGGTAGCACCGCAATTAAACAGATTTACGGCTAGATTTGATATTCCTGGATAAAATTCAAGGCTCAGTGAGACATTTGTGAACTAAGCTTGGCATTTGTAAACAAAGAGCAACCGAAACCAAGCATGAAAGAAAAATTTTACTTGACATTCAAAAAAACAAGTGCCTTCACAAATACAACAACAATAGTTACATACCAACAGATGCAATTAGTCAACAGAAAGGACACAAACTGACACTATTCACGCTAATATTTGTAGGGGCTAAGGCTTTAAAGTAGGAGATATTACAATCCGATTTTTGCCCCTAAATTAACGCTCTTCTGGGCACAAATTTCCAAATCTTTTGTTTGGAGCGTCAAAATAGGCGCTTAGTTTTTGCTTATTGTTTGTCGCTGCGAATTATAGCTTCCTGTACTAAGTAAAATTGTTGAAAAATGAACAAAAGTAAAGCGAGACGAAGACATAGTGACATGTGCTTTATGTTTCAAGTTATTTTTCATACTCATTCAACAACCATTTCTTATCCAGCGTGGTAAAAATCAGTGTTATTTATTGAATGAATAAAGATACAAACAAATTTTGGTGTTTTGGATTGACAAAAAAATTTATTTTTATACAGCTCAAAATGAAAATTACTATTTTTTGTTTAATGAAGATGCAAAATGTTGTAAAACATTTGCAAAATTCCACAAGTTCCTAATTTCACTCAAATTTTGTCAATCTGTCGTCAAATAATATTCTTTTCGCGGGCTTTTAAATTTGTTTTGCTGATAAATTATTAATCCATTTTTCCTTATAACTTTTTAAATAGAATCTTCAAAAATAGAAAGAAGTTTTATAAGCCAACCTTTGTTATAATGTATATCAAAAAGATATTTAACTATTATATACCAGAGACCAAATTATTATAAAACAGTATAAGATTGCAGGTTGGCCACCTACCCGGAAGAATCGGGAATGTAATATCTTGAAATTTCCCGAAAATTAGTTGACGATGTAAAATAACAAATCATTTTAAATTGGAAAAATCTTTTATTGAAAAATTTTAAGAGTGGATAACAGTTCTATAGGAAGATTTTACACTAAGATAATAAAAGTTAGGTATATAAGATGCTATGGTGTTAACCAGGATTAATTCGAGGTTACAAATTGGAGCGAAAGAAGATACAAGTGAAGATTCGTTACTAAATAAAATTAAAATTAGAAGAATACACATTATTAATAAACAGTTATTATGTGGTAGTGAATTAAAATGTAATTTTTTTTCTGAAAGTTATGATATGTGATTTATTGACGTTGTCTGCTGGATGGACCTAATTGTAAGTTTAAATTATTAGTTGACATGTATAGTAGGTGTGTTGACCGACCTTGAGTGGGTAGTTGGTATTGTTGTAAAAGAGAAGGGAAGGCAAGAGAAACGTAAGATAAAATAAAAAATATTTTCGATTTTTAATAAAAAAAGTTATGGCATTAGGAGTTAAAAATAAAATGTATGAAAGGACAAGTTGACAGCGTATGAAGTTAGTTCTCTTCGCCGCTAATACATTTTGTTCGCAGCATGAAATTGATTCGTAGTGAAAACTGTTTTTCATTATTTTATTTTTAAACACAATTATTTTGGAATACAATAATATTTATAAAATCCAAACATTAGTGCACATAATCAATTTTAATTATTAATTGAATTTATTATCGGTAAGTTTTTCGTGGTGAGAATTAAAAATTTTCAAATCAATTTTAACAAACTGTTTCTGATTTTGAAATAAGTATGCAAGACTCTAAATTAATTTTATTCCTAAAATTATTAAAAGGTTATAAATGTGCTGCGTTTATAATATTTTCGCTGAATATTTGAATTTATTAATCTACTTAAAAATAAACTATTTCGAATTTTTTTAACTGTGAAACATTTTTGAGAAACGGAAAATGACTGGGACTTTCTTTCCTCGATTAAAACGGACATCCTTAAATTATTTTTGTGTAGTGTTCAAGGTAACAAAAAATCATCCGAATTTAAAAATAATAATGAATATTCCTGCTAAATACAGAAATTCCTTTTTTCAATAAAGAAATATTACTTTTTTGGCTTAGTCTAGATTAAAATCGATTTTTAAAAAGTTTTTATATATGAACTTATTTAGTTTGAATTAGAGATGCAAGACATAATTTTATTTTGTTTACACGCAACTTTCGTGTTTGATGATAGCAGTTTAAAAATCACAAAAATGTCAAAATTCATGAAAGTTATAGTGAAAAAAATTAGTTTTGAAAATATAAAATGATCATATTTTATTCTAATTTCAAACAAATAAGTTTTAGGCAACAAATTTTTTAAGTTAAAAAAAAATTTAATCTAGCCGAACCCAAAAAATTAATTTTTCCTTACTGAAAAATCAATTCCTTTATAAGGCAGGAATTTTTTTTATAATTTTCAATTTTAAATTTTTACTTATTATCTGAAATATTTAATGTCATATTTTATAGTTTCATATTACTAATTGGCAATGCAATGCTTTCCACGTGCTGTAGCGTGCATATAATGTTGCTATTTTAAATAATTAAGTATAGATTTAGGTTTTTAAAATAAAATTGTAATAAAAAATAAATATATGGCAGCATAAAACAAGGTTATAAGGTTTATAAAATGTTTTAAAATACAGTTATCATATTTTCTTGATAATTTAAGAAAATTTTATCCGCTTTTAAAGCAAATATTTAAAGAAGAAGAATTCAATAACATTTTTAAAAAGTTCATTAAGAAGGCCACCGCGAGACTCAATCACTTTTAACCTGCAGGTTCTTGCACGACACGTTTCTTTGCGGAATTTTTTTTCTGATTTCGAAGTATTTCATATTTAAAAAGAAATATTAATCGAGCACTTTTTGAAATAGGTAATATTTAAACTAGCGATCAATTATTTCTACATATTTTAAATTATTGCTTAGGAATTGTTATTTTAAATTACAAACTGCGGTAAAAAGTGTTATGGAAGAATTATATAAATCTAAAACTCTGCGTTTTACAGAGGTTTTTAAACATCAGAAAATATTTTTTGTCACTGAGGCTATTTAAGCGTTCTTAACTAAAAATTTCAGCATTTTTTATAAGATTTAGAACGCTTTTAACCGGATTACATTTTTAGAGAAAAAAGTATTGAGTCCTTCGTAAAATAAGTGAAGTTCAATTAGTTTTTACATATTTTCAATTGTTGTTTTAGAAAAGATATTCCATATTCAAATCTTAGTAAAAAGTGTATTATAAAAGAATTCGATAAATTAAAAAATGAGCTTTTTATGAAAATTTTCGTATAGCAGAACCTTATTTTTTGTCATTCATATTATTAAAGCATTTTTGTACTCGCAATTTGTTTTATTCTTCATTGCCTTTGGGTCGTTTTTAAGCATCTGAAATATTTGAAAATAAACAAGTATTGAGTCCATTGTTAAATAAGTAAAACATAATTTATTTTTTTATATATTTTAAATTATTGTTTGAGACATTTTCTTTTGCATTAAAAATTGCGTAAGATAGTATTATATAAAAGAGTTGGATACATTGAAAATTCCGCATTTTTTGAAGGTTATTAAAGCATTTTTGCACTCAAATTTTTTTGTAGTTTATTAATTTTAGATATTTTATAACATTTTCAAATATATTAAGAAAAACAAATATCGAGCCTTTTTTTTACTAAGTAAAATTCAATTCTAAAATTTTTCTAAATAAAAAATGGTATACTGAAGTCTATAGAAAATTCGCAAGTATCATCAGAAATATGTAATTGAAATTGATACAGCAATAAATACATAATACCATCATTTTAAATTAATAAAATAATTGAAGAGTTCTGACTTTAAATGTTGAACGCTATTAAAAATTTTTTAAATTTGATAGGTTTTAATTTTCCAAATAAAATTGAATTGGTTGAGTTTGTTAAAGCTTAATTGGCAATTTAAAAATTATTAATTTTCAAGTGATTTGAAATTTTATAACTTTTAATTACAGTAAAACCCTTCAATTACCTTTCCTTCTATAGCCCTTCTGTGAATTGACGCCGCGCCGTAGGTTCGTGTGACAGGAGCTGCGCGGGGTGCGCAGGTGTGCTGTTGTCAATCAGGCGAGCACTCAAGGATGAACAAACAAAAGCGGAGTGGGCTAGGTTGAGTTGGTTCCCACCCACCGTCAGCCAAACTATCGACGTTGTAGACAAATGCTCTGTATTTAATTTTGAACGCTTTTAAGTATAAATATTAAAATTTGAATTCCTATGCTTTTTCAATGATATAATCTTAAAATATTCAATTTCTAAGGTTTTCAAAATTCAGTCTTTTCTAAATTTTGTATCGTAAAATATTTAATTTCGTGATTCTTCAATTCAATATAAAATTGTTTACTTTGCAGGGCTTTCGATTGGGAAATTATTAAGGTGAAAAATAATTTGGTTCGAAGTTGTTAAAAAACTAAAATGTCCCTGCAATCGGTACTATTGCTTGACCCGCAGCGTGCAGATATTTTGTCAGCTGGCGACACAGCTTGAAATAACTAATCTGGGAGACCTATGCATTTAAAGTATTTTTGCTAACCGGTCAAACTTTTTAATGACCCATTCTTTTGAAGGAAAATACATTTTAATTCAAACAAAAATTTAATTCTAAAAAAATAATCATATTTTAAGCATATGGGATTTTATCAAGTAATCCGTTAAATAATTTTAAACCAATTGGATAACATGTTATGTTTCCAGATGATGAGTACTTTGCTTTGGATGAGCCATATATTTCAAGAATTGTCTATTCGAAACAATGATAAAATACCGGTTGAGATCTGCTCGGATGTCGGTAGAGTGAGGCTATCAATCTGAATAAATTAGATTTGAAGCCATTGTTGCGACAAAATTTAATTAATATAGCTACACAGACTACTTCTCGAATTTTCTTAGGAATCATTAATAAATTGAATAACGTCTTGTTTCCTATCATCCAGCCACCAGATCGGGAAAAACTTGTTCCCTATTAAACCCATTTCAATATTCCTAGTTTAATATTTCTCACGTAAAACAATCCCATTTTTTAAAGGCTTCCTGAGATGTACCTTTACAATAAATTGTAGATCTTTTTTAGGTGCACATTTTTTGTCGATCTTTCACATTTCCTACCTGATTTTTTTCTAACTTTTTGAATTTGTATAAAAAATGGATGATTAACGAACTCGATATTTGTTTTTGGTCCCTCTGACTGTGCGCCAAAGCACAATCCTATCCGACTAGTTGTTCGAAAGTAATACGGTATACATACAACCAGAGCAACAACGACGACAGCGCCAGAAATATAGACAGACACCAACATAAGAACTTGTTTTTCTGACTCAAAGAGCCCCGAAACGTCGACATTCGTTGAAATTCGCAAAAGACATGTCTCACATATAACTTATATCTTATAATTATGGACGAAAATGTAAAAAACTGTTTTTAAACAAGTAGTAAAATGATATTTTATAGTGGCTTCTCTTATCATCCTGTCAACATTCTTGATCGTGATAAGCGTTTTCTTTCTTTTATTTTCCCAATCATTGCAAAATCATGAACAGCTGACATATACGCATGTCGTTTAAAAAAAAATAATGGACGCTTTTTTCAAAATAAGACTTCACACTCAGTATCAAATAAATAGCAATAAGGATTTGATTTTGTTCTTTACAATTGTTGCTTCAATAAACCAAGTTTAGAAGCGGTGTTTCCAATTTGTCTGTGACAAATACATATAAGAAAGGTACGAATTCCATGAAACCACGTGATCCAAAGTTCGTTTGTGATAAATAACCAGATTAGAGCAACTAATTTGTTTTCTACAAAACCTTCTAGTATAAGATAAAGCAGGCAACGAGAACTGTAGCTGTAAGCCAAAGCTGCGAATTTAGTAATCAGCGGCTTCCTTATCCATGAAAAGCAGTAATTCTGGGTATTCGACTATTATGTGATGCTTCTGAAGAGAAGATTTTGTTGCATATTTTGCTGCTATATTTACAATATTAATTTCTTTTAAATGGTAATAATCCTATGTTTCACAGGTGTCCGTTCACGATCTGCTGAGTTATCAAATTGGTGAATATATATCTTAAAAGCGTGTAGATTCGTAAGCATTCAGACAATCGTTCTGATAATTGTGTACACTTGCTACAGAAAACAAGAGAATATTCTGTTTCTTTCGAATGTTTCAAATGTACTTAAAGGTAAGATTGCCACATCCATCTCAGTGGTCAATGGAATCAATTTCATCTTGCTCCATTTTCGCAACGAGAAGCCTTACGTGTTCGTCTGAGATATTAAAAGTTTGTAAGAATTTCTTCTTACAGACTGCGAATTGCCCTTTTAAAGCATTAACAGAAAGTGAATTATGTTTTTTTTCTGTTTGCGTTTTTCACATGATGACAATCATTCTTGCATCTGCATATTTTCTGAGGAAAGAAAATTAATTTATATCTTTTGTAAATATCTACCACCATTTTTAAATGTTATTTTTTAATTTGTCAACTCTTATTCCTAGTTTCTGCTTATTTTTACATTTTCCACATCCACTTTAGAGCATATTCACGAGATCATGTAATCGAAGCAAGAGGTTCAAAAGAAGCGCCTATCTTTTGAGTTAATCAAACAATTTTTGAGATTATTTTTCATTTAAACCTTTTTCTTTTGTGCACTAACTCCTGTAGACTGAATTTCTTTGTAAATTTTTAATGAAAATATAAACAATGAATTAAAACGTCTATTTAAAAACTACAAAGGTCCAGAAGGTCAATTTCAAAGTTTTAGGTTTTGGTAAAAAGTACACTAAAACAATTTTTTTTAAATTAAAGCTGTTTTGAATTTTAAAGCATATGAGAAACTCAATAAGTTATAATTTATCGTAGCAAAAAGTACGATTTAAATTTTGTTGGGGTTTTCAACTTTTTTCCAGATTTATAACAAAATTATCGAACTCTTAAAGCTTATTTTTTTCAAATAAAATTACAAAAACTGAACTACACATTAGCACTCAATAAATGAATAATTGTCAAATTTATATAAATAATCCAATTTAAAGATTAACAAAATAAATAAATCCACGCTATAATTTCCAATTATATAAATGGAAAAGGTAATCAACAAATTTATAGATATTCCAAATTATATGTTTTTGAGCAATTTTTAATGAGATACATGAAAAATTGAGAGATAACATTTACTTGAGTTAAAAATTCATCTTTTTGTTTGAACATTAATTTTTTTTAATTATTCAATTCTTTGAGTTTTATTTCATAATTGATGTTTTTTAGCCAAAAGTATTTTTTTGTTGGTAAATTCAACTATTCCATTAATAGATTCATAATTTCAGTTGATAACTCTTATGTTCGGTTTGAAATTAATTATTTAACTGAAAATGTCACCACAACATTTTTGGTTGAAATTTTTATATTTTTTATATAAAAATTTTAATCCTATCTCGTTAAAAATTCATATATTTTCTTTAAAAATTATATTTTTTGGTATAAAATTAACTTTTATATTTAAAAAGTAACATTCTTGTTTGAAATTTATCTTTTCGGTTGAAAATTTTAGTGTTCAGGTTAAATATTCTTCCTTTTAGTTAAAAATTAATCTTTATGGTTTAAAATTGAACTATTCCAATTGAAGATTCATAATTTTATATGAAAATTCATCACTTTGGTTGACAATTAATATATTTTCTTGAATATCCATTTTTTAAAATTATTTTTGTAACTGAAAGTTCAACAGCTCCATTTTTGGTAAAAAAATTGGAATGACGGGAAATTTAAAATCATCCGCCCAATCACAACTGTGATGATATTTTAGTATGAAACATTAAATTCTAAAAGTTTTCATACAAAATCGTAATAATAGACGTAATATAGTAATTTGGTTAAAATTTTTCATTAATAATTAAATAAATAATCCTGCGTTCAACGACAAATGCGCAGTGAGAAGAAGCGTTGCAACGGCGAATACAGAGACCATGGATTCAGTCAGCAGTGCAGGAGGGGAATTCTTCATCCAAAAGCGTAATAGAGAGTGTAGAGTTCCCAAGTAGTCGGCGAATTTACGACTTCACAGGGCAGGTACAGATATCACTTACAAAATGATTAAAAGTTGTACATACTTATTGCATTTATTCAGTGGTTTAACTGTAAAGAATCACAGTGTACAACCACTATTTTGAAAAACGTATCTATAAGGCGGTGATTGCCTACTGGACATTCCTTAATTTCGTCTGAGGTTAAGTTTGTAATCAAGCCACTGCCTATGTTTATTTTCACACGAGGAGTATTTTGACGTCTACTATATATTCCAATTAGAAATCCTTCAGTATCCAATATTGCAAAAACGTCGCCAGTAGATGCTGTCAACACTATTCGTTCTGTGATTGGCATATCCGATTGGACATGGTTTTTTACTAGACATAGAAGTGGTGACCTAAATGTATATCTTCGAAATTCAAATTGTCGATACTGATTCTTGATCGGAATAAGCCGAATCAATCCAAGTTGTCCAAGTCCATATCCTAATATCTGATTAGAAGGAGTACTGGCAAGAGGAGATCCGACAGAAGAAGGCCCGGCAAGAGGAGACCTGGACCTGATACGTAGCGGACGCTCGTGGTCGGGCTCGGTAGGAGTGTGAGTGTTGCGAAGCAAAGGAGACGAAAATCGGCGATTAAGCGGGCGAGGAGTATAAGGACAATCACCATCAGAGTTAGAGCCGGACTGTGAACTTACTTCTGGAAGAAGAAATGGAGAATTAATTATTTTGTCAAGAACATACTTCTATATGATAGCATATCAGGAACACTAGGGTGGTCCAAAAAACACTTTTCGAGCTAGATATCAAGTCTCCGCCGCTCCAAATTTCCATTTCTGCAGGAAATCAGTCCTTAATTTTTTAGTTAAAAAAATTCAAATATGAAGACCTGCTACTGGATACTTCAAAATCCAATTTTATTAACACGGGGAAGTTTTAGATTGTCGAGAAATTGAACTCATGCGTTTACAAAAAACCACACTAATAACTTTTATTTCCAACCTACCCTCACTCACGCTTTATAAACTATTTCTAATAATTTAAATAAATGTAACTGAAACAATTATTTTTCCCCATAATGTAAAAATAAAATAAAACAAAATAAAATGCATTCAAAAAATAATAGATTCTGTTCAAAGCTTTATGTTATTAATTATACAATTAATTTTTTTTTTTTTAAATTTTCTTTAAATTGAGTATGGATTATTTACATCTATTTTGGAGCAATATTTAATCGATCATAAAACTCATAATATAATTTAAATGATGAGAGTGTATTATTGAAATCTTCATATTTTAATAGAATTTACCATGATTATATTATAGAAAAAGTACATTCACTGTCGGAAATTATGATTCACGTTTGAACATTTTTTCTTAACAACATTTATGAGGAAAAAGAGCTATAATTAAGGTAATTTAGAATAATTAAAATAATTGAAATATTAATGAAATTTGTAGAATTAGTAAGATTTATTGATTATCATTTGATTAATAAAAAGAATAGTACAATATTATTTTAAGATTAACGAAAATATAAAAAGCCTGGAACCAAACAGCATGTCATAATTATTGGAAAAGGAAATTTATTACTCCATCACTGCGATCGCAGATAACGTTTTTCGCCATTCGGAATCTCGATATCGTTCATTTAAATAAAAGCATGAGAATGGACACAGAACGAAGACTACCTGCTACCAGCTATGACATTTCAATAAAAAATACGATTATTCTTTAAATTTGTTGATGATAAATTCAATATTAATTATTTTGTAGGAAAAAGACGACAGAAATCGCTAATAATGAAAAATAGTATATTAAAATTTCGTTTTTTCAATTTTTGGCTCAAATTTAAGGCGGTTTAATTGGGGGAAGGGGGGATGAGTTAAAAATAAATGTTATTATTATAGTTTTATTTCGGTGATCAAAGGTGGTTTAGAAGTGCTCGATGGCACGTGTTAATACTTGAATTATAAAAAAACAGATTTATTTCCTCTGGGAATCGAAGATTTTAGGTGGGGGGAGGCCTGCCCTCTTGAGGCAACATACTCATGTGGGAGTACACCATCTGTTCAGGTCTACATTTATTTATGGGCTGTGGATTGAAAGTTGTTTCGATTCAATTCGTACACTCAAAATCCAAAGATACGAGCGCCAACGATATGAGTGCTTCATAGATACGAGAGCAGCCAGACGCCAAAGGAACGAATGGACTTTTTTTCCCTCTGCACCTGTCCTATTTCAGAGTTAGGCGCATGCGAACGGCCTTGAATTTGAAATGCGCGTGCGCGTAGGAGCGCGTATCTTTGGAGATCCCTATCTCCAAACTCCTCGTATCTTCAAGGTTCGATTGTACTAATTTTGGAAAAATACAGATAGATTTTAAATAAAAACATTATTTGCCTTAGAGGGCGGATAAAAGCGGACGACTTATACTGGTCAAGAAAATTAAGCATCAAGTATAAGACGAAAGCATAAACGATTCTCATATTTTTCAAGTAGACGAAAGAAAGAGTGGTTGACAGTTTAAGTCATGTATATTCTGTCGTTTATTTTGACTAAAAAGTTCTTATCTCATGGATTTATAGTCCCCCAAGCTTGTCCTTGTAAGATTAGAATTTATGCGTAGAAATTGGTGATCATTGTTACATGATTGAATCATAAAAAAGTACATTTACTAATGCAAATTATGATTCAAGTTTTAAGATTCTCTTTAAACAACACTTATGAGGAGAAAGCACTATATTTTAGGTAACTTATAAATATTTAGATAATGCAAACATTAATTTAATAATAAAGCCGACATACTGGAAGATAAAAAAATATATATCAAAATTCGAAGAAATGAATCAAAATTCTGTAATTATTCCACAAAAAGTAGCATAGGATATCAATTTGAAAAAAAAATTGGTTATCTCCGACTTCATTTTTAGAAATTTTGTAATTAAACAATAATCAACTGTTTAAATAATTACATGTATGTACTTTTTTATTTTTGGATAGATTTTAGGGCATTGTACAGGAAAATAGGGTAGGTTAAAAATAAAAATTTTAAGTATTGTTGTATCTCACATAAACTCGTCATCAATTTCGATGAAACCCTAGAGCATTTTGAAGTGGCTGGTGGCACGTGTTAATATTTGAATTAAAAAAAAAACGAAATTCTTTCCTCCGGAAATCGAATCTTTTTTCAGCGGGGGGGGGGGGGGGGGGGGGTAGACTTGCTCTCTTTAGGGAACACAAATTTGTAACGTATTTTTTAACAACGCGAATATGTAGGAGTATAAAATCTGTTCACTTATATATTTATTTATGCGCAGTTGAGTATAACCTCTGCGCACATGCATAAGTGGCAATATAGAAGCTATTTACGTCTAAATTTCGACGTGCTGATTTTTATCTATACTATCTTTGCCCGCTCGCAAATGGGATCCTGCTAACTGTGTGCGTTGAGAGGAAGTAGTGCACAGTTGACTTTAAATCCAAAGATACGAACATCTAGTCTCCAAAGGAGCGAGCGGAATTTTATCCTCTCTCCTCTCTGCCCCTGCCCTATGCGAGAGCCAGACGCAAGCATTCATCATGCACGTGCGCATAGTAGGCATGTGTGCATTCTCACGCATTACCCCCGAAATCTAAACGTTGAGGAAGTGGGAGTTCCTTTCAAGGTTGTATCTTTAGACTTACTGATTTCCGAACTTCTCGCATCTTTGGAGTTCGAGTTTACTAATTTTGGGAAAGTACAGATAGAGTTTGAATACAAATGTAATTTACCATGGAAGACGGTATAAAGAGGATGAATTGTTATTTTCGAACCACCTACAAATTTGTTTAAAGTTATATATTATATTATTATTATTATACTTACCAAGAGAATAAAACGTCAAGTATAAGACCAAAGTATTAAGGATCCTCATCGTTTCTGATTAGAAGAAAAAAGAATAGTTATAAGTTCAAGTAATGTATATTCTATCGCTTGTTCTGACTGAAAAGTTCTTATCTCATAGATTTATAGTCTGCCAAGCTTGTTCTTGCGAGAATATATTTTATGTGTAGATATTGTATTACGCCATCCCAAGGGTTTATTTAAAACCAGCTGCTCGAATATGTCAGTGATTTGGCTTATGATTTTTGTTCTATTATTGTATACCCAATGACGCGAAAAAATGGAGTATTGTCTTATTCGAATAAAAACTTAAAGTGATACATTTTTTGCATTTTCATCCTAATGAGAAGGTATTGGTTTGATGAAAACTTCACTTTGTCGGTTTTCATCGAATCTCCGCGTTTTGAAACCACCTGAGTAAAAAATACGATATTTACGAAGGCGTATGCCAGTCTGTAGTCTGCAGTCTGTAGTATGTATTTAAAAAATTTGAAACTATATTTTTTCAAAATTTTAAATTTCTATGGTACGGTTGTTCATATTACTCGGAAACTGCAACAACTTGTCCTGATGACTTTTTTTCTGTAAAAAGAAAATTATCAGAGCTAGAGCTTTTTCAATACAAAAGAAAACTAAAATGAAAATTTCAAGTTAAACAACGCATCATATGAAAAAAGTCAAGAGTAGAAAAGCTTTGATTTTTAAAAGCCCTACATGATTATCCTAACAACTTTTTTGATTTGGTAAAAAAGTTAAAAATTCTAAATCTAATCGTACATGAAATAATGACAAAATTCCATTTTATGGTCAAACTATGCATAATTTTCGATGGGAAACTTAGTTTCTTTTTATCGAAAACAGCATTCAAAATAAAAAAATTAATTTTATAGAAAAATGGCACAAAGTGCGAACTAAAATTAACAGAAAAAAGTTATTATCAAAATATAACACAAAATAAGAAACAAATTTTAAAGTAATCTTTAAAAATGAGATTAGTCCATTATTTTGCAATACCTGCATAAGCAGACCAAGTCTGAGGAATATAAATAAACATAATAATGATTTGACATAACAGAGTTGAACATAATGTAGAAAAGTTCGCATTCTCGACAAAATCAACGACGAATCTCTAACAAAATTCAAGAATTCTGAACCAAACAGTTGAGTTTTGAAATAAAAAGGAAGAATTTTTAAACAAAGGGATCGTAAAAATTGTTTAAAAAATTTAATTTGCGGAGAAACAACATAAGCTGCAAAAAAACTAAATTGACTAAAGTTGTTCATCCGCAAAAGAGCTATACATTTTTTAAATAATTGCTTTCTAAAATCGCGTGTTTTTCATATCAAGAGAAAAAAACTATATTAAAAATAAAGAAAGTAAGCTTTTAAAAAAAGGCGCAATAAATGAAAAAAATTGATAGTGTTCTTTCACTTTGATTATATACTTCCATTCTTTAACTAGTATTTTTCTGTGTCTGTTCTTGTCCCTATAATAATAATTTTTTTTTTAATAAAACGTGTCGCAGGATTGCTGTTGGAAGCACAAGTATAGATACAATAAAAGTACAAATTACATGAAAATCAAAAATATTTCATAAATCCCACCATTTTATGAACCTATAACGCCCCAAGAATTAAGTATCGTACATCACTCGTAGGGTTACACGCGTCTTCCCGTTGAATTCGATATTTCCAAGGACGAATCGAGTTCTGAGCTCTTCGTGCAGGAACGTGCCTAACCCAACTTAAAATATAATTTACTATAATTTAAAAAATAGTATAAACACTTACAATCAGATAATTTATTTATTTAATTCGAATAGTGTGCTTGAAAGCGGTTTTGGAATTTTTTGTGCGATTTTGAATTTTCATATTAGATATGTTGGACTGGCATTTTACAAACATTTTAAGCTCAAAATAAAAATTTTTCACCTGACCCTTTTCGAGATATCGCCTTTATTTTAAAAATGTTTTCAACATAACTTATTTTCAGTCCTAAAACTCAATACGTTATTTGATCCCTTTTCCAGGTAAGCGATTTTATCTTAGCGAATTTTCGAATTATACTGCAAAAGACTAACGTCTTTCAATGTCAATTTTTTTCAAATAATTCCTAAAATTCTTCAATTGCAACCTGAATAGATGGGCCACTAATCGAGACTTTTTCAAATAAGACCCTTTTTCGTTATTCATGCAAGTTTACTACCAAAATTGAAATTTGTAAAGAAAATACTTTTATGAGCTTAGTTATATCGCTAAAAAGATTCTCATCCAAAAAATAGAATGAAGAAAGATTTAAACTTTGATCATAATTTAAATATTCATACACATGTGAACAATTACTTTATCACATTTTTGGAGAAAAATTGCATAAGTAAACAAAAAGGGCCTTATTCGAAAAGGGCCTGACAAATGACTCATTTCTTCAGCTATAAATAAAGAATTTGAGAAACTATTTAAAAAAAATCAAATTAGGAAGAATTGTAGGGGACTTTTGCAGTACAATCTGGAATTTTTTGATAAAGGGCCTTACCGGGCAAAAGGCTTAAAGAGCGTCTTGAGTTTTTTTTAATCAAATCAGTCATTCTGCGAAAATGTATAAAGAAAGGCAGTTTGGAATTTTTTCATTAAGATTTTTCCAATAAAACTCGCAAACAGTGCAGAAAATAGCCCTTTCCTGGAAAAGGGCTCAAAGCGCGTATTCATATTTTCAATGGAAATTCATCATTTTGAGAAAATGCAAAAAAGGTAGTTTGGAATTTTTCCATTAGCTTTTTTTTTAGTAAAACTAGTAAGAATTGTAATCAAAGAGCCTTACCTGGAAACGAGTTTGAAGCGCGTTTTTTTTTGTGATTGAAATAAATTATTATAAAGAAATATAAAAATAATAAGCAGTTTGGGACACTTTTATTATGTTTTTTTCAGCAAAAGTCGCAAAAATGGCAGTAAAAATGAATGATCTCGAAACTGCGGCAATGGAAGACTTCAATTATGAGCTTAAAACGTTTGTAGGAAGTCAGCGCAATATATAAAGAGGAAAATATAAAATGCAAAAAAAATTAAAACCCTCTTTCAAGCATACCCTGTTCGATGAATAATCATTTTTATGAAAAAAATCCTTCTTTTGATCAAGGGAACCTAAATTACTTGATATGCACGTAGATGAATGACATAATTCAGATTTATTCAGATTTATTCATGCTAGAAAACTATTTAAAAGGCTCATGGCGCCTTTTGACGTCGTATCCATTTTCCATCCTATTTGTAACTAGAATTATTCCTAAATAAAGTAAATAAAGCAAATTAATTTCCACAGATAAGGAATAGTATAATGGAGAATGTACACTGGATATAAAAAATGATGAAATTCCTATAAACGAATAAAATAAATAAAGAAAATTCGAGAACTCGTTTTAAACTTCCTGAAATATTTCAAATCTTAATATAATTTTTGAAATCCCTTGCAACTTTTTAAAGCTCTTTAAAGTTCCTGCGAATCCTTTACAAAAGCCTGAAATATTACATATCCTTCGAAATATTATGAAATTACTGGAATTTATTAAAAATTTCTTTGTAAACCCTAAAAATGTCAAGGAATTTGATTAAACACTTTAAAGTATTTCAAATCATGTCATCATTTTTTCAAATGATCCTCTTAGGATAAATTAAATAAAAACTTTAGAAATTCGTTGAATTATGTAAAGGTGAGTAAATTAAGAATAATTAAAGTGAACTTTTAAAATTCAAAAGAACTCTAAAGAATTAAATGAATGCATGATAAATTAAAAAGAATCCAGGGTGTATTCGAAAAAAATAATTTTCAATCTTCTAAAAGCTTAGAAACCCCACCTAATAGCTCACTTCTCTTCAATAAATTCTTTAAAATTCAATAGATTTACAGATTTTTATAACTTTTCTAAGTGAAATGAATCGAAAAATATTTTTAACTTACCAATAAAATAATAAATTATGTATTCTATTAGAGATTATATTTTTTCGAACCAGTTTTGAGAAACCTAAATTGGTTAAACGAAATTTTGGATCGTGGAAATTCGTCATAAGATATTTTAGATGGTTTAGGCAAAATGCAAGACTTCAAGGTGTCTGCATGCCAAGGCCATCACAATTATACCAGCAGGATGGGAAATAACTTTATGGCGAAAAATCAATTTTGCTCTCGTTACAACAAAAAATTATGTTTCGCATCATTAAAATTAAAATAATAATGATAAAAATTGTATTTATTGAGTCTAGTGTTAAGGATGCTTAAACATAAATTTTAAAGTAGTTCATTATTTACTTCCTACATGACTCCACATTTTTTCGCTAGCATATTAGTTTAGTCACCTGTTACTTTCATCCGGTAATTTCCGGGGCAGTTATTTTTTTCTCTCAAGTACTTTATTTCGTCCCGCAACAGGAAAATTTTTCGGGAAAAGGTGCAAAATATCACAAACCGTTCTTACAAAGTCAAAGTAGAGCAAATTCTGCGTAAAACTACAAAAAGACACTGTTCTATCACCAATACTCTAGAATTTACGACCTTTCAAAGAACCCTGAGTTTTTCCAATCTTTTGCCAAATATCAGATGTTGTTTTTTATTTCTCTGTAGCTCGGATCCTGATGGTCAGATCATCAAAGTGCCCTAACGTTTTTTTTAACAGACCTATAATAAAAATCGGGAGAACATCCGGATTTAATTTATGGTAATGCTTCTTCTTTTGAGTTTCACATAATTCGTCAGCAATACATTCTCGGATTCGTTTCACTCTGTTTTCTATGTATTTCTAAATGAATGTCATATGATAATTATTTAAGTACTGATACTGGTTCACAAATTAAAAATATGAAAGTAAATAATAAGATTTATAAATGTTTGACTGAAAATTTAACTATTCGATTTCTAGTTTAAAATTCAAAAAAGATTTGAATATTTCTTTAGGTTAAAAACCCGTGCCGAAATCGCCATTTATTTTCCCGATTACCGATCTGGCCCTGATAGGTTTAATAGCTTCGGGTCCAGATCAGGATAATTCCATGCCCCAGACCCGAGCCAGACCGTTCAAGATATTGCAACGCCACCTAGTTCCTATTTAGGGAAATTGCCTTGCTGTCGAATGAAGTGTCTTTTTTGTGATGAAATTCATGGTTATTACCTGAATTAAGTGTATAGTACAATAAACAATATGCCAAAAAGACTAGTACACCACGAGTTTGCTTTAGACAATTTTCGTGATATGAACAAGGATAAGTAAACTGATAAATCGTACTGAATATTTATCTTGAATCGAAAGCTAGCCTCAACATTGAAATTAATTTTAAAAGTTTTTGTAAATTACTTGTTGTAAGATATTTTGAGTTTGCATCCCAGTTGTACAATTAGAAAAAATTATATAAATTTTAGCCCATATTATAGATTATATACTGAAAAGTATGTACTCGTAGCTAGTGATGCAGATGATGAAGGAGAAATTGAATGCAACCCGAAATGCAAGTTCCAGGAATCTTAGAAGATTGAAATATTGATGAAATCGAGCATCGTAATAAACTGATGGATCATGAAGATTTAAATTCTACACGTGAGGATTCAGATGCTTGTCAGATTCCAAATGCCAACGTAGATTTAAGTAAAAAATTATTATAACCTCTAACTTTAGAATTAAATCTTTTTGTTTTATTATTACTAGTGGAACCGCAATTATTTGTCGTCTATGAGAAACCAAAGTATCAATAAAATAAGCAAAAATGATTATAAACTTTATCTCGCTAAGATAAAGTTAAGATAAAGCTAAGATAAAGTAAGATTATAAACTTTACTTCGCTAAGATAAAGTAGCTTACCTGGAAAAGGGCTCAAATAACGTATTGAGTTTTAGGACTGAAAATAAGTTATCTTGAAAAAATTAAAAAAAGGATGGCCTTATCTCTAAAGGGACAGATGAAAAATTTTAATTTTGAGCTTACAATGTTTGTAGAATGCCAGCGCAACATGTCTAATATGAAAATTCAAAATCGCACAAAAAATTCCAAATCGCCTTTCAAGCACATAATTCGAATTAAATAAATAAATTATCTGATTGTAAGTGTTTATACTTTTTTTTAAAATTATAGTACATTATATCTTAAGTGGTGTTAAGCACTTTCTTGCACGAAAAACTCAGCATTCGATTCGTCTTCGCAAATATCGAATTCAACGGGAAGACGCGTGCAACCCCACGATTAATGTACGATATTTTATTCTTGGGGGGTTATAGGTTCATAAAATGGTGGGCTTTATGAAATATTTTTGATTTTCACGTAATTTGGACTTTTATTGTATCTATAATCATTCTTCGCACAGCAATCCTGCGACTCGTTTTATTAGACAAAAACAATAATTATAGGGAGAAGAACAGACACGGAAAAATACTAGTTGAAGAATGGAAGTATATAATCAAAGTGAAAGAACGCTGTATTAATTTTTTTCATATATTGTGCCTTTTTTTAAAAGCTTAATTTCTTTATTTTTAATTTTGTTTTTTTCACTTGATGTGAAAAACACGCGACGTTAGAAAGAAATTATTTTAAAAATGTATAGCTCTATTGCGGACGACCAACTTTAGTCAATTTAGTTTTTTTGCAGCTTATGTCGTTTCTCCACAAATTAAATTTTTTAAACAATCTGTATTATCATCAAAGACAGTTACCATCAATCACTGTAGATATCATTCCACAATACGTGAAAATATAAATCAACACTATCGATCAAGTTAACTCTTCAAATAACAGAAAATATTCAACCCCATTTTAGACTAGATAAAAAACAAATTTATTAAAATTTTTGAATTAAATTTTTTCCAAACAAAAAATCTACTCTCTCCCCTGCACTGGAAGCTACTCACAGAAACCTGATTTAGCATTTCAATTAATCTCTTTGTTTAAAAAGTCTTCCTTTTTATTTCAAAATTCAACTGTTTGGTCCAGAATTCTTGAATTTTGTTAAAAATTCATCGTTGATTTTGTCGAGAACGCGAACTTCTCTACATTATGTTCAACTCTGTTATGTCAAATCTTTATTATGTTTATTTCTGTCCCTCAGGCTCGGCCTGTTTATGCAGGTATTGCAAAATAAAGTACTAATCTCATTTTTAAAGATTACTTCAAAATTTGTTTCTTATTTTGTGTTATATTTTTATAACAACTCTTGTCTGTTAATTTCAATTCGCACTTTGTTCAGTTTTTCTAAAAATTTAATTTGTTCATTTTGAGTGTTGCTTTAACGATAAAAAAACTAAGTTTCCTACCAAAAATTATTCATGACCAATTTAAATCAGTTTTCGGAATTTTTTGGAAGGGCAAATTTTGTCTATTCATTTTTTTCATAGCTTGTGTCGTATGCCCGAAATTATAATTTTTTATTTTTAATGTTGTTTTTTTCAGGGCGCGCAATTTTACTTTATTCATATTTTTTCGTATTTTGCATAGTTTGACAATAAAATGGAATTTTGTCATTATTTCATAAGAGATTATACCTTACCGACAGTAGATCAACCCTCCAAACCATGAAGGCAGAAAGTCTACACAATATCGATCAAGTTAAGAATCTTCAATAACAGCAAATGATTAACGTGGTAATAAGATTAGATGGAAAATAATATTTTCAAATTAAAATTATTTCTTGAAAAAAAATGGAGTGAAGATGAAGTAGGATCTTTTTTTTCAAGAATTAATTTTAATTTGAAAATATTATTTTCCATCTAGGCTTATTACGACGTTAACCATTTTCTGTTATTAAAGATTCTTAACTTGATCGATATTTTGTCCATTTTCTGCCTTTATGGTTTGGAGGGCTGATCTACTGTCGGTAAGGTACAAGCTCTTATGATATAGCAGATAAATTAAAAAATAATTACTTGTACCATTAACACCTAGCTTAAAATTTGCGTTATTTTCTTGAATTAAGAGTTCTTAATCTGATGCCTCTAATAGCTTATTTGGAAAAGCATCTGACCGGAAATCAGAAGTTTTGTGGTTCGATTCCCAATGGAGTGAAGATGAAGTAGGTTCTTTTTTTCAGGAAATAATTGTACCCATGCCTAAATATTTTTTAGAGAGAAATCATCAAAACATGTAAAAAATAATCGTGATTTCTGATTGAAATGTAATTGTTGTCATTTTTTATAGTAGTAGATTTATCTAAAGACATTATGTAATTATTTAAACAATTATTCATTGTCTACTTTCAATTTTTCTGAAAATTAAGGCAGAGATATCAACTTTCTTTTCATATTAGTATCCTATGCTAAGTTTTGTTGAATAAATACGTAATTTCGATATATTTCTTTTAATGTTTATTAAATTTCTATTTGTCTAAACAATGCATATGTACTTAAGCGATTCTTTTTCGATAACTAAAATAATGATATAAAAAAGAACACATACAATTATGTTTCTGAATGTAAAGTGTATATAAGGAATATACTAACTACTTTTCAATTGTTAAAATAAATATAATTTGTTTAAATAATTACTATTACGCAAATAATGTGTAAATCGTTATCAATTGCATGTGTTCTATTCTATTTCATTTTTCAGCAATCGAAAAATATTAGATTGAGCAAATAAAAATTGTTTCAACAAATAGAAATTTGTCAAACATTAGAAGAAATGTACCCAAATTAAGTCATCAATTAACAAAAAGTAGGATAGGATACCAGTTTGAAAAAAGTATACATCAGTGGCTCAATTTGTAGAAAGTTTAAAAATAAACAATAAATAATTGTTAAAAAAATTAAATTTGTTTAAAAAGTTTAAAATTGTTTGAAAATTCATGGTAAATATTAAAATTTTCCATTGGTAATCAATAAAAAAGACGACAGAAAATGCTAAAAAGTAACAATAATACGTAAGAATGTAGTTTTTTGATTATAGGGTCATATTTGGGGCACTACAGGAAGGGCAAGGGTAGGTTGGAATTAAAAGTTATTAGTATGGTTTTATTTCGTAGACATTTTTCTTTAATCTCTGAATAGTTAGGCACGTTGCGATAAAACTCGATAAAACTCCGGAAATGGAATCTTTTTGGTGGGGGGGGGGGTGTCTTGACAACTAGAGTGAAAATAATTTGCAATGCATCTTTGGAACACCCAGGTATGCATATTTCTCTCTTAAAAGTGAATTGCGCTATTGAGAGAATTACTATCTAATTAGAAAATATTCCTAAAGTGAAGTAAAGAAACTGAATTTTGAGAATAGAACTTTGATCCAACACTTTTAACTAATAATTATGAGCAGAAGCACACATTCTCGAAAAAAGTACAATAGTGACGATTTTGGGGCGACGGTGGGTGGCAGCTAACTCATTATAGTAAATTGATGTCGCAGCAGAATTGCTTAAAGATGAACTTGGTGAAATGAAACAGCGGCGCAGTTTCGTTGTAAACAATATTAACTTTATGTGTAGAATAATATTAGATAATAAATTATTTTTTATGTTGCTTGTACACGTAGACTGTCACTACGGAAGAAGCATTAATAAACATCAGAGCAATAATTGAAAATGCCCAGGACTGGGACGGACAGCGTAAAGAACGAATTCAAAAAGAAAAAAAAATGTATTGGCTTTTAAGCATGTTTGTGCTAATATTTGGCACCTGAAACAAAAAATATAGTTCAATTTACTTATTTCTCTTGTTATTATATTGTTATTATAAACAAAATTATGAAAAATGACAAATTTCAAAAATGACACTTAACGGGAGGCTGTTCAGGGCCAGCTCTGGTACTGATCGGTCAGAAAGATCGGGCGCCAGATCTGGCTCCTATCCGGCCGCGTGTTGCACCAGTGATCGGGTACCGGAAGAGTCGCCAGATCTGGGCCAGGCGTGGCTTGATCTGCGATCATTCCGGGGCATAGAAACATTTCCACACGGGAATAAGCTTCCAAAGTGAAAATACAACTATCTTTTTCTTTGCTGTAAGAAACTGATGATTTTAATCAAAAATTCATGTATGAATAGTATGAAAATGGCTCAATAAAAGTAGCTAAAAAAAGGCTCGTTTCTCGTTCGGTTCCTTTAAATTACTAAGGACGGATAACGTTTAACAAGCGCTTTTAGAAAAGGACGCGGGTAACGTCGTCCCTCTAGTGACGAATATTATTTATGGCAAGCATTGCTTTAAAACACATACCATCGACATGAAAGGGCGGTAGAGTGGTCTGCATTCCTAAACCTCTGAAAAAGAGTTATGCTTCTGCAACCGATTTTCGGATGATTAGCTTAACGTCTTTTATCCTGAAGACGTTGGAGAGGCTGGTCGAGAGGTATATGAGGGAAAAGGTGCTGTTGGATTCTCCGCTCTACAGAGGGCAGCATGCTTTTCAGCAAGCTGCTTAGTAGACACGGAGTTCCCATCCCCAGAAGTCATATGTTGAGAGGCTCTACGGTTTAGCGTGCCAAATTAGCTAGGAAGTTAGGTAGAAGTTATGCGACGCCAGAAAAGTCGAAACCAGTTAGGGTGAATGCATATCCAAGACAATAGCCCCGCGGAACTGCCCACAGCCGGTGTCCTGTCGCCCCTAATGTGGTCTATAAAGTGGATGCCCTCTTTCGAAGGTCCAATAAAGAGAGATAACAGACCTAGTGTTATGCTGATGACTTGGTTGTCCTAATCAGTGGGCACATCTAAAAACGTTACTGGGCTTGACAAGGGCGGCGCTGCACATCGTAGAGCTATGATGCGATAGCTAAGAGCCCTTGATAAATATGGAAAATATTAGCATGTTCATTTTCATACAAAAGACAAGGTTCGGAAAGTCGACACTTATCCACTTTCTGGCGAGAGGCTGACATTTTCCGATTCGGTTGAACATCTGAGAATAATCCTATATAGCAAAATGACTTGCGCGAAGCACTTGGAGACCTAATCCAGGAAATTAATAACGAATTTCTAAAAGAGCAGGAAATATTTTAAGTTAAAGTGGGATCTAGGGCTCAAAATCCTCTGCACGTTGCGATAACTGCAAGAGCGGCACACGCGATTTGTCATTTGGCAACAGCACACAGATTGATTTGGGGGCCTAGGCACACCAGGCTTCCGAGTAACATCAGAATACTACCGATTCTACTTTTAGGATATGTAAAAGGAAAATGGCAACCGCTCCTAGAAGGGGAAATCTGGTATACAGATGGCTCGATGGGAGAAGGAGGATTAGGAGCTGAGGCGGAGGTCTTGGCAGTTTTTCGTTGTGCTGAAACATTATTTAACGGAAACTCTGCTGGTAAACAGATTACGATCTTTTCGGACAGCTAAGCGATAGTAACTGCGATAGGGAAGGCAGACATAACATCAGAACTGATTCGAGAATGCAAAACGGTATTAAAAAAAACTTGCAGAAAAAAAAAATTGGCTCTCACATCCATCCTTGGCTATATGTACAGAATAGACAGTGCCAGGGAAGTTCTGGGATTGACAAAGAAAGAGGTGAGAACAGTGGTTCATACGCTCAGTGAGGAAATTAAAACGAGATCTTGGTCAACTACTGAAAGCGAATAGTGAAGGGTGTGGCTTTAAAGACGTGTCCCAAACGAATAGGCCTGACCAATCATTTGTTTGTGAATTCGTTTCTCACTTGTCAGCCCTGCGAGGACTCTAGATTTTAAATGTGTAAGTAACATGTATAATGCAGGTATTATAAATGTTACAAGTTCATAAAAAATAAACGGAAAAGATGATTATGAATAATACATTAAAGAGCAGCTTAGATTTAACTTTTTGAAACAGTACGTTCATTTAATTTTTTTAAAGGGCACGTTCCGTATACGCTTCGCGCTTCGAGGCTGTGTTCCTTTGTTCCCACCCAAAAGGTCCCAAATTGTCTCACAATCAAGCTGCAAAGTACATGGGGAAATCAT
>NC_046666.1:30625303-30631847 GCF_010883055.1 Belonocnema kinseyi
GGGAGCTCTTCTTAATATTTTGACACCAAAATCATGTCGATACACCTTACCGACTGCGAGTAAAGCCACCCACGCTTTAACTTGACAGACTGTATTGATACCTCGCGGTGAGTGACTTAGATGACTAATGGTGGAATATCAATAACAGCCGCATTGACTTCATGGTAATTTTTCTCATTATATGCACCTACAAAATAACAGATTTTGTGCAAAATTATAAAGTTAGGTGAGGTGACTGATGCCGAATGTAAACTTTACAGATTTAATATGTAAAAATCAAATAATGTTTCTGAATGTTTGACTGAAGATTTAATCATTTTATTTCTAGTTGCAAATTAAGTGAAGATTTTAAAATTCCTTTAGACTTGTAAATAAGCTTCTAAATTAAAAATTTAAATATTCTTTTCTTTGCTTATTACGCCATTAAGAATGCAGTTGATCGCTTCTTGTTTCTTTAATTTACACACGTTGGATTTGCAACCTGAGAAACTTCAGTGAATAATTCTAATCTGAGTAACTTCACACAATAATTTGTTGCAATGGAAATTAATTATAGTTTATAGGAGGGTACGACCTGTGCATGTGGTCTCAATTTTATTGCGCATTTATGGGAGTGTAGCGACCGAGCACGTCGAAATTTCCACATGCTGATTTTTAAACTTACAGCTTTGCACGTATACAAATAAAACACACGTACGGAGTGTGTTCAAAAAGTAAGGTGACTTTTCAATTTTCGCGGGCTACGTACATTCAAGTTTTTAATTTTTTATTTTGTTGTGTTGGTACACTCGTCACGATCATATGTTCACAGTTTTGAATATAAAGCTCGTATTGTTTTTCTGGCAGACGCGTGAAAGGTTAGAAGGGTTTGGTGTGCTCGACGATTTTCTTCTTTCGAAAAAAATGGAGCTAAGAGTTTGCCTTAAATTTTGTGTGAAAAATAGAATCCAGTGCTCTAAAACTTTTGAAATATTGACAGTTGCATACGGTGAGTCTATTCTCAGTAAGAAAAATGTGTATGAGTGGTACAAGCTGTTCCAAGAAGGCCGAGAGTATCTCGAAGAAGAACCTCGCCCTGGACGTCCCAGCACGTCAATAACAGATGAAAACGTTCAAGCAGTGGAAGAAATGGTGTTAAAAAATCGCCGAATTACCACCAGAGAAGTTGCTGAAGATGTTGGCATATTGATTGGCTCATGCCATGCTATCTTTGCGGACGTTTTGGACATGAGACGTGTGTCAACGACATTTGTTCCAAAACTGCTTAATTTTGATAAAAAGATCCATCACATGACCATCGCTCCGGAGATGTTGAATTAAGTCAATAATGATCCTGATTTTCTCAAAAAAATTATATCTGGGGATGAATCGTGGGTTTATGGTTATGACGTCGAAACTAAAGCCCAATCGTCTCAGTCGTCTCAATCGTCTTCATCCTGAGTCTCCAAGACCGAAAAAAGCACGTAAAGTTCGGTAAAATGTGAAGGTTTTGCTCACTGACTTCTTTGATTACCGTGGCGTAGTGCATCAGGAATTCTTACCACAAGATCGTCTGGTTAATAAGGAGTATCACCTTCAAGTTATGCGCCGTTTGTGAGAGGCGATACGCAAAAAACGTCCGGAACTTTGGAAAAACAATTCATGGCTTTTGCATCACGATAATGCACCACAGTCATGGTTCAGTCTCCATATTTACCGGATTTGGCCCCTAGTGAATTTTTTCTTTTCTGAAAACTGAAGAGACCCATGAAAGGACATCGATTTTCAACGATTGAGGAGATAAATCTGCATCGCTGAAAGAACTCAAGGCCATACCACAAAATTATCATCAGAAGTGCTTCGATAATTGGAAAAAGCGTTGGCACAAGTGTATTATATCTGAGGGGGATTACTTTAGAGGGCGCAACATAAATATTGAGGAATAAATAAATATTTTTTGAGAAAACCATAAAGTCACCTTATTTTTTGAACACAGCTCGTAAATCTGTGCAGATAGCATTTGAAGAATAGAGTAATTGTGATACAAATCGAATTAAAAAGGACAAATAGTTATTCGCGGACAGCTTCAACGTGTTTCTAAAACTGTATAATAAATTATTATGCACACCAATAGAATGAAAGATCAAATTTATGACCAACGTGTAAAAGATCCTCATCTTTCCTAATCAGTGGACAATAAAATGAAACAGTTGAAGTGATGCATATTTCGTTCCTTATATTGACTAAAAGATTGTTATCTCCTAAATGTATAGGCCCGAAGCTTATTTTTCTAAGATAATATTTGATATCTAGATATATACAACTATAGTATGGATAATGTTATTTAGTGAAATGACCATGTTGCAACAAAATTTATCAAAACTGAAAATCACTTTCATTTTTCATGTGTCATGTAGTAAAGCGTTCAATAGTAATTAATTTTCACGATGAAAATAGAGCTCTCCATTTTGATTTTTTAATTCATGGAGAAAAATGTTGATCTTACATGATGAAATTGCATAACAAGCTAGAAGACTTCAAAAAACTTTAAGGATTTGGCTGTTCAAAAGTCGGCAAAACGTAGAAGAGTAGAGAAGGAAACTTGCGTGGACTGTCGCATAGCTGCAGGAGATACCCAAATATAGCTAAACGAAGAGGGCTTTCAAGTAAGCAGTTAAACTTTTAATCAAGAAGATTAATTTTTAACAGATAGATGAATTTACAGCGAAAGAAACAGATTTTCATCCAAACTGTCGAATTTTCAACTGAATACTATAAATCTTCAAGGAATAGTGGGTTAGGTAATTTTTAAGTTTAACAAATCAATTTTCATCAAACTGCTTGGATCTCAAATCATTCAAATAAATTTGAGACACCATAGTATAATGTTTAACCAAGCAGTTTAGAATTGTTAATTTTGTAATCAAGCATTAAGAAAAGCAGCCGCCCCTCTACATTATAATAATTTACAAAGCCTGTTACCACGCAAACGCGCTGTAAACGTTAATATTGAAACAAATTGGGAGAGTAGCATTGAATTCTTCACTCAAATAATTATCAGATAAAATTCCTATACAAATATGTAAATATTAGAGTGGAGCGAATTCTGGAATGTACTGCTAATAAAAGATGTGAAAGATACAAGAAGTAATGTTACGATAAATTCAATGCTGCTGTTTTTTCACTATTTTTCAGAGATCCGTTCAAAAACTACGTCACCTTTTTTCTGATAATTGTGACATCCCACACCCTATAAAAAAAAGATTTTGCAAGTTTTTAACGGTCTGTGCAAGTTTTATCAAACTTTGAAATGCTTTGAAATCGTATCTTAAGAAATTGAGATACATACTATTTTTAGTATCTTTTATAAACGGATTGCCACATGAGGGGTTAACTGCCTTCTTCTCTCCGCAAACCTCAAACCCTTGCCAAGCACGAGCTTTCGCGACGTGTTAGATCCAGGTCTGCTCCTGTCAGGTCTTTTTTGTCTTGGACTTGTTTGGCTCATTCGCCGTACCAATCAAAACCGCCGATTTGAATTTCGAAGATACATTTTTGATTCACCACTTCTACGCCTACAAAAAAATTAGGAGGTCTGTTCAAAAAATACGCGGACTGTTTGAATTTCGCGGCTTGAGTTGGTTTCAGGAGAATCCGCTTAGTGTCGCTAAGTTCGTACAGATTAGCTCTTTAAAACGCGGTATTCCAGTCGCAAATATCTTTATTTGTTGAAGAGCTACACGGTTTTTAGTAAAGAGTGTTTCTTCTTATTTGTCGGATTGTAAAATGGACAGCCTGAGAGAGCAACGAATTGCTGTGAAATTTTGTGTGAAACTCGGGAAATCTGCAACTGAAACATTTGCCATGTTTAATACGGCCTATGGTGTTATTGCCATGAAGCATACTGCATGTTTCAAGTGGCATGAACGTTTCAAGGGTGGCCGACCATCGATTGACGATGATAAGTGTCCTGTGTGTCCTTCAACGTCAACTAAAGACTCACACGTTGACAAAATCAACAAACTGGTGCGCGAAAATCGACGTCTGACCATTAGGGAGCTTGCCAAAGAGTGTTGGATATCAGTTGGATCTTGTTATGAGATGTTGACCGAAAAAATGAAGATGCACCGCGTCACTGCGAAATTTGTGCCACGCCTGATGACCGACAACCAAAAAGGCAATCGCGTCCGGGTTTCTCAGCAACTGCTTGATCGTTCAGATGAAGATGAAAACTTTTTGTCGCGAATTATAACCGATGGTAAATCATGAGTTTTTGCTCATGACATTAAAACGAAGGTCCAATTATCCTAATGGGTGGGTCAAGCATCCCCGAGACCCAAAAAAGCTCGCCAAGTTCGGTCGAATGTCAAGGTTATGCTGACAGTTTTTTTTATGCTAGGGGCGTTGTTCACCACGAGTACCTTCCTCAAGGCTCCACAGTCAACCAGATTACTTACATTGAAGAACTGAAACGTCTGAGGGACGTCGTCTGACTCAAAAGGCCAGAATTGTGGAGTAGTGACAACTGCTTTTCCCATCACGACAACGTTTCAACTCACTCAGCACTCAGAACTCGTGAGTTTTTGGCCAAACACTCGATTACTGTTCTTTCCCACCCACCATACTCACCTGACCTTGCTCCTTGTGACTTTTTCTTGTTCCCAAAACTAAATAAACCCCTCAAAGGAAGAAGATTTGAGTAGATTTCGGAGATTAAGGCAAATCACATGAAAATCAGAAATATCGTTTCGAAAGTTTGTTCATTGAAGCAACAATAACAAAGGACAAAATCAAAATCTTATTGCTTTGTATTTTCGTATTGCTGTGCATTAATAACTCAACGCAGATTAAAATTACGAAAGAAACGTTTGGGACTGCTTCACCCTTTTCAAACTGCGGCGAGAAATAGACATTTATTTTTAAAGACAATACATTTATAACCAAATTATGTTACAAATTTATAAGACAGAATGTGTAAGAGCACAGCAGAACGTAATACTCTAAACTCATCATTTAGCAAATTACGCCATCTACGATATCAAAAGTCTTTAAATACGGAAAAGCAATATTAGTATAGGGATCACTTAAGCAAAAAGAAAAAAAATGAAGGGCACAGAAAATGAAGTTTCACAGATATCATGTGTAATTGTCATTATTTGATATATGCTTTTTGTCGATTTCTGTTGTTGTAGTTCGAAGCCCTCCTTCGCCTTTTGTACGTCTTTTTCATGTTTGCCTTTTAATTTCTATATCGAGTGGCTATAGATAAGCGTATATAATAAGGCTATTGCTGCAAAAAGGTTTGCGTCTCTTCCGACGGTTATCTCCTAGGGCAAGTTTTCCTTTACATCGTTTCTGGTAGTGTTTATCGCAAAATTTATGAGCTGACTGTTTTTATCATCCTCTTCAATATTTTATGCCATTAAGGTCATCAAAATATTTGTTAATTTTGAATAAATTCTTCCTATACTCTCGTTTGGGAGATGATGGAATGCAGTAGTTTGGATGTGCTTAGTTAAAAAAATTTCTTCAAACTGATACACTAATGTTCCATCAAATTTTCTAGGATGCCTCCAGATCCATTTGATCCAACGATTTGGATCCGTATCCTCGACTACTATAATATGGTAGGACAGGGCAAAAACTGTCTGTATCGCTCCTGTAAAAATTATTATTCTATGCTCTTAAATTCAGTAGTCTTCCATAGGGTCAATCTTCACCATAAAGGCATACTCTGCTTTGCAGGAGATATCATGAAAGACTTCTGGTTCAACCAAAGAATTCCTCAGGTATAAATTTCTTAGGCATGTCAGTGCAATCCATTCACAATGTGTGTGATGAAATTCCTCCTCAGAAAAAGCACACTAGTTACAACGAGAATTTTTCATTCTTCGCTTCCTAGTTTATATTCCCACTTGTTCACTTCATGAATTTTCACTCTATTTACTAGGCAGTCTGATAAGTCCCTGAAAAGTGAAACACGGAGACGTTTTTTTGGCCAAAGTCGGTTTTATTTTTCAACATACTCTCCTTTTAGGTCGATACAGCGAGTCCAACGATTTTCTATCTTTTTGATACCGTCCGAAAAGTACTCGATCGGAAGGTCTTCAAAATATGAATGAACAGGCGCATTGTCGTAATGATAAAGCGGTTTTTTCTTCTTCAAATGCGGTCGTTTTTCGGCGATTTCGATTTTTAATCGGTCCAATAATGATGAATAGTATGCTCCGGTTATGGTTTTACCTTTTTCAAGATAGTCCACGAATATTATGCCATGTGCATACCAAAATACGGAGGCCATAACCTTTCCGACCCATTGTTGCGTTTTTGGACGCTTCGGAGCACTTTGGCCCAGTGGAACCCACTGTTTTGCCTGTTGCGTTGACTCAGGAGTGTAGTAGTGGATCCAGGTTTTATCCATGGTTATGAATCGACGCAAAAACTCGGTCGGCTTACGCGAAACTAATGCCAAATTCTGCTGGGAAGTTGTCACACAAATTCGTTTTTGGTCCACTGTGAGCAAACGCGGCACCCATCGCGCGCAGAGCTTCTTCATGCCCAAAAC
>NC_046666.1:30631947-30638042 GCF_010883055.1 Belonocnema kinseyi
ATCGTTCAGCATCAACTGTGCTCGTACGGCCACAATGAAACTCGGTAAACCACTCATGAATCGTTCCAATCGACGGTGCAGAGTCCGGGTAATACTTATCCAACTTGGCCTTGGTCTCGAATATCGTTTTCTTGTGAAGATAGTAGTGTTTGATTAAAACTCGAAACTCAGATTTTTCCATATTAAAAAAAAAACTCGGAGGTTAGTCGCTTCTCAGTGCTGTAACTTGTAAATGCGTAAACATAAAGGGCTGCAGTTTTGACAGGCGTCATTTGAAGGATCAAGCTCGACGAAAATGGTTCACATTAGTGAATAGTAATGCCATCGCTTAGAATTTTCAGGTACTTATCAGACTGCTTATTATCTGGTTTCCTTCAACGCGATTCTTTTTTACTAAACTCATGTAAAGTCAGCGTGATTTTCATTTCTGATGGATTTTTTCAAATAATAGTAATTTCAATGAAAAATATATTTCACAAACAATTTCTGTTATTACTAAATTTGAGATTTCTCACGGAGATGTTTTATATGAAAGCAATATGTTACAAGAAACTATAAAAACCGTAAAAATAGAGGTTGTATTGGTAATATACTGTACCTTAAAAATCAGAATGCACAGGAAAGCCTCTGTAGATTTTTCGTACAAAATTTAGAACTTTGTTTTAAGGTGTTATTGCACCTAGTATTAGGCAAAAATTGTAAGCTAAATCGCTGACATAATTGCTCATTTAATTAAAAAAAAAAACGTTCTCAAGACCTACGTACAATCTTTTATCATGAAAAATAATAACAGAAATACAAAATCGAGGGGTAATAAATCCAAGAGATAACAACTTTTGTAGTCAAATAAGCCAAAAGAATACACACCACTTACGTTGTTAACCATACTTGTTCCTTTGATTTGGAAAGATGAGAATCGTTTGTAATTTGGTCTTACACATGATGTTTAATTCTATTGGTAAGTATATTAACTCTATCGCATTCTATTGCAATTAATTTAAATATTTGTATCAAAACTATATATGTATTGGTGCAAAAGTAAGAACGAATTTAATCCGAATTTTTTGCAGAGAACTGTGTACCACTCAATTTCGACGTAGATTTTTGAGAGTATATCATTTGTGCACGTGAAAAGATCCTACAGTCAAAAAAGTGGACGATAACAAATGGTAAACTCCCATCTTCGCAACTGTGCTCGCCTAAATTAGGGCTGGGACAGATGGTGTCCTTCCAAATGTACACTTGCACCTATGGTATACTTTTAACTGTGCAAAATTGAATATGTACACGTTTATAGGAGCGACCGTCACAAATGTGTGCATTTCACTTCTGCGTAAATAAATTTCACACCAAAATAGCTCAATACTTAATAAAATAATAATGTTTCAATTAAAACGGTTGAATTTACAACAAAATTACGTTCTCGGCCAACATGATGGTTCTCAAACTCATAAAATTACTTTTTAACAAATGAGACCAGATTCCAAGCAATCAGTTGAATTTTCTGTTGAGACGATTAATTTTATACAAAGAGGATAGATTTACTATAAAATACATATGGTTTCAAATCCTTAGCCGAATCTTAGCTTCCTGCAAGTAAAACATGTCTCGAAAATTGAAAATCTCGTGCGTGCGTTAAAACAAATTTATTTCTGTTTTCTCAAACTGTAGCATTAGCCTATTTTATTCATCAGTTTTAATGTTTTTAAATACTGTGGTATTTTACTATATCCTATTCAGGAATTCGGTACCGAGTATGTACGTCGTTACTAATTCTAACAGGACGATAAATCTGATACGCAATACTTTGTTATTAGTGACTATAAAGTGATAAACCTTATTCGCAACATGTAGTTCTCAACTAACATTGAATTGAACCTCAGTTTTATCTTATCTCAGCCCTTTTATGTTAAAATAACTGTTCATCAGGAATTCTGTGAAATATAGTTGTCCCTAAATCCAGTGTCTAATCTCGCGTCTACCATGAATTTCTTTATACTTTTTTCAAATTTCTTTGAATTTATTCTTTGAACGAGCATGGGATATCCAGAAGCGAGAATTAATTTGCGACGACGACGTATGACATATTCAATTTTACTCTCGTTTAAAAAGACTGAGGATCAAAGTCGCTTTGCTTTTACAAACGAGCCTCTATTCTGTGCAAAACTTTGTGCAATGATTTCTATTTCAGAAATGTTGTCACATTTTCCTAACAAATTTTAATCTAATTGATTTGAAAAGAAGCTTTGTGAGTAACGGCACATTTAAAATATTCTTAATAGCGATTATCAACCCGTTTGGATTTTTTAATATTGGATTGGAAAATTCATAGCTCCATATTGGGAATTCTTTTTAAAAATTCCTAGGATATTATGAATTTTTCTTTTAAAACTTTCGCTTACTGATTGTTGGTCTTTTATTATAGTGATTCTTCTTGAACTTTTCCAATGAGTTACCGTATGAAAAAGGATTGCCCATTAAAAAATAAGATACATCCTTTGAAGTCAAACTGGACACCACGAGTCAGTATTCGGATTTCTGTTGCTCTCTATAATACTACCTTGGTTGTGCCAAGATAGAGTGACAGAATCAGCATTTTTAGGTTCCCAAATAAAAACGGGTTGCACGAGATTAAGAAAATTTCTATCCAACTCTACTCTAATACAGCAGAAACGTAACAAGTCTAGAGCGCGAGGAAAGCTCTAAAAGTTTTTTTGTTTTAAAATCGTTTTTTACCCTGATTTCCTGTTGGGGTTTGGAAGGCGATCTTTGATATCCCTCTTTTCCTTATCCTGCGTAGCGCTTCTGACAGTTGAGGCGAACCCCACTTTCGGCACACATCACGACCAGAAAAAAAGCGTTACATATTGTTTGAAAAATCGCCAAAATGTACACGAAGCCTTAATATGCTTTGAAATCATGTGTGCAAAATTTAATATTATACAAAATTTAATGTTTTGTGATATTCGAGCATATAAATGCATGTTATTAACAAAAAATCATTTCTTTTTCAGAATTAAGTTCACAGTCCCGCTATTACCCTTATGCCGATTTTCCTAGTAGCTCTAACTTGGTTCGCTACCGACGTTCTTCTCCTACTTTTCGTGAACCCTCTTCTGCAGAGCCTGAGCTTCCACTACGTGGCAGTACAAGCTCTCCTTCTGACAGGTGTTCTCCGACAAGGCGTTCTCCTGTCAGGGCTTTTTCTGTCAGTAATCCTGATTATCAGGTACTTGGATATGGAATTGGACAACTAGGACTTATTCGGCTTATACCCCATACCAATCAGTACCGACAATTCGAGTTTCGCAGATACACATTTGAGTCACCACTTCTATGTCGAAAAGAATGTAATGTTCAAATAAGCATGCCAAGCACAGAACAAATTGTGTTGACATCTAAAAGTAATATTTTTGCGATATTAGAGAATAGTGGGTTTCTAAATGGAATATATATTAAACGTAAGAGTACACCTCGGATAAAAGTGAACATAGACAGTGGCGTGATTATGAACTTGACCCCAGAGGAGATCAGAGAATGTCCAGTAGGCAAGCACCGTTATATAGACACGTGTTTTAGCATAGTTGTTGTCAAACAGGATTCCTTGCAACTGAACCATTGAATCACATTAAAAAGAAACTGTAATTCTTTTATTTATTGTGTATTTCATATCGGCACTGAAAAAATTTAAAAATTCAAGCAGATTTAATTCGTTGGATTATTTTAGATTAGTTCTTCGGTGATTAGGAGCTAATAGAATATTTTTATTTAATCTGTTTCTCAAACCCTAAAAAAGTTGTCGCAATTATATTAAATAAATTTTTGGAAATGATAGATACGTTTGTGAAAAAATTTAGTTAAATGAACGTGTTTACATGAGGAGGTCAATTTTCGGAGGGCTACTGGTAAAACCATGGCCGTGAAGGATGAGGTTTTTTAAGTTGTCTATGCGAACATGATGAGCAGTGAAAGAGGTCAGGTACCAGAAATTGAATTGAAAAAAATTAGCAATTCAAAAAAAAAATAATTTCTGCAAAAGTGTCAACATGAAGAAATATTTAATCATTCCACAAACTGCAAGATAAGAATATACATCAATATTTTTATTGAGAGTCAATTCAAGTTCTTGATGCAAAACGCTGTTGAGAATGAAAATCTGATATTCCTTCTGATATCAAGAGACTTTTAACTATCAGGTATCGCATAATACTTCCTGCCAATGCTTCGAAAGAACGCCAATTCACAATCTCATATTTTGATATTCACACCATGCTTGGTACTATTTATAAGGGCCCACGCGCAAAAACACCAAGGGCGTGCATAGCTGTCCAGGCTAGGAATTCGATCTGGGTGCCTAAGCTCTGCTTGAGGGATCTTAGCGTTATCAAGGTGAGGCTTGGGAGAAGAAGTGAAGAAATGCTTTGAAATCGTATCTTTAAAAATTGAAATTGGATTGGCCTACTGTCCCTCATTCGATCTCAGGTATCAAAAAGAGAGCTCCTGTTATTTGGTTCTGTCAATGTGTAGCTGTTTATTTTTTCTTGCCTAGCTCAGCGTTATGTATGATTACCAAAACATTGGTAATATAATTTCATTTTTCTTATATTTTATTTTTGTCTTAAATAGACTTTTTTTGTAACTTGATAACAATAAAAATAAGGAAGAAAATAAAAGAAAAAAAGAATGAAGAGAATTTAGTTGGCTGCCTTCTCATTTTTATTTACCCTTTTTCATTTTTGTCCGAAAACAATTTTTAAATGCCTTTTAAATTACAATCAGAGCTTTTTTTATGTGGCCCAAATCTGTCCATTGAAGTCTTGCTTTTCTTACAGAAGTTTGCATCAATTTGATTATTAGAAGTTAAATAGCATTTTTGATTCGGATGTTAATCTAATATAAATTTCCTAAATATTGATATTAAACACCATATTCATCGGCTTTTTTTAAAGTATCGCCACCAGAGTAGTTCATGATGTCCCATTATGTACAAGTATGATCTTGACAACAGAATTGATCCTCTATTTATTTTCCAGAATTAAGTTCACAATCCGGCTGTAAACCTATTGGCGATTGGGCTGATACTTCTGGCTCTGATCGTTCCCAAAATTCTTATTCTGCTCGTCAGTCTCCTGCCGAGTATGAGCCCGAGTCTTCAGTTCGTGTCAGATCTAAGTCTCCACCTCCCAGGTCTTCTCCTACTCGTCAGTCTCTGGTCGATCCCAAACCCGAGCCTCAACTACGTGATAGGTCCAGGTCTTAACCTGGTAGGATTTATTTTGCCAGTACATCTGCTCAAAGAAAAAAATGATGTCCAAGTGAGACTACCGCTCACGGAACAAATCGTATTGACAATACACTGACAATTCTATGTTTTTTAAACAAGAGCTTTTATTTAATGTGAATGTGACGTATGTACTAAAAACAACTTAACGGGTACAAGCAGATAGATTCCAGCTGTTCATTTTATTTGTTTGTGCCAAGGATACAATTACTTTAATCAAATAAATATTGTTTTCAGGCAAAAAAGTCGTGCCTTGGCTCAAAGAAATCATTTCTTCGGTGATACTTCTTCAATATACGGAGATATTTCTTTTGCGAAAATGCAAAATGTATGGAGTCCAAGAAATTATTTCTTGAAAGCTAAGAAGATAGTTTCTTTCAATTATTTTCTCCCACCCTAGAAAACGTTTTAGCGATGTAATTCAATTAATTCTTAGAAATGATAAATGCGTTTTTAACCTTTCTTATTTGGACAAATGCTTTCTCTAGTTTACCTAAAACATGAATTGCTCTATGTATTGTAGGAATTTTACTTGTCACAATTTATGATTAATTTGTTTTTACTTAAAAGTTGTATTATTGTGGCTTGACTTTTTTAGCTAAGTTCTAGTTTGTCTAACTTTCGCCTCGGGCGAAAATAAATATAGGCAGTGGCTTGATAACTAACTTGACCTCAGACGATTTTAAGGAATGTCTTATAGGCAACCACGGTTATACAGTCTGTCAAGTTAAAGCGTGGGTGGTTTTACTCGCAGTCGGTAAGGTGTATCGACATGATTTTGATGTCAAAATATTAAGAAGAGCTCCCTCTTTCA